>NW_009208361.1:0-3139 GCF_000690835.1 Fulmarus glacialis
AATGTATAAGGATTCGCTACCACAGGGTGGTTATATTCAAAAGCTGTCCTGCTTCACTCTGAGTCTCTGCAAGCTGTGCTCAAAGGGAATGCTCGGAGCTGGCATGCAGCTTTGAGTGTTCCTTACCTAGACCTCTCATTCTGAGGATGGCCCACCTCATGCTGTGTGTGAGTGAGAAAGGGGGGAATCATCTGCAAGCGTCAGGGGTGGCAGTTATAACCCGGTGTTGGATGGGACACTTTATAGAAGTTAGTGGAAGCACCCTTGCATCCTTTTGAATGTGACTGTTTCATTGTCTGTTTTCAATTGGCATGGTGGTTTTGCTTTGCACACAGAAAAGCGGCTTTTATCCATGTAGCTAGTGATTCCCAATCTTTTCCCAGAAGAGATAACTCTTCTTGTATCCTGCTCTTTAATTGCATGCATTCATTCATGTATTGAACCTGAAAGGGCTGTTAGTTTGTGAAGAGCTCCCTTTGTCACATGAGGCCTGGGGTAGGCAAACCTGCAGTTTGAAGTGACCTGGCTCCACCTGTGTAGCACCCAGACTGCTGAGTGATACAGAGCACCATTTCATGAAGCACTGCTGCTTTCTGGTTACCTGCTGTGTTGTCAGGAACAGCAGCGTGCCCTGAAGCCATCTCTTAGGTAGTCCTTTTGCCCAGGAGACCTAAGCTGTTAAATTCATAGCATTCCTGTGCATGAAAATCTTCTCTATGAAGTGCATGGGATGTTTCAAATACAAATGAAGGAATTCCAGTGGTAAAATCCTTCTGAGTCCTGCATGATTGTGTTATGGAGAAATTTAAGCAAGCCATGTAGTTGGCCATTGTAGCTGACAATGTGGTACACAGTTCTGTTGGTATTGGCAAAATATCCACTATTGTCATGGTTTTCTTAAAAGAATAATCAAAAGATTTTTTTTTTTCTTCTGTAGGGAATTTGACACCAGAACCACCTAAAATATCATCTTCTACAAGCCACCCAGATCTCTTAGGTGGATGGGATTCTTGGGCAGATTCCTCAGCAACCAGCAATGTAGCATCACCACAGTTGAAGCCTCTTTTTGAAGGTATTATGAAATGAAATTATTCCATTAGAAGGAATAAGGAATACTCCAGACTTGGTCAGTTTAATCACCTGAAATTGCTGAACATGTCTTCATGCCTTTTTGCTTTGTTGCTTAAAGGACTCCATGCTCTTGTGCTTAAATGCCCCTTTAGTAAGGCACGTATGTATTTTTTCAGAGTAAGTTTAAGGCAGAGGAACCAAATAGTTTCAGTTGTGTATAGTAATGGTGATTCTTGCCATGGTAAAAGATGTCATGGAGCAGAATCCTGGGGAGGTTTACATGAGGTGTTGTGGAAATAGTACTTTTATTCATTCTCTCAATTCCAAATACACCAAGTACATGATACATTTTCTTACTATACAGGTCAAGCTTTTACCACAGGGAGCCAGTCCAGTGTGTCTTCAGGTCTGTCTTTCAGCCAGGCTAAATCTCAGAACTTTGATCCTTTTGCTGATCTTGCCAATCTTGGATCTGGTCTTCCAGGTAAGATGCTACTTTTAAGAGACTATACTTAATGCCTCTACAGTTGCTTTGCTTCTTGTACCAATAAATGTAACTTATAGCTTAAATAAAGGAAAGTGTTTCCTTTTAATTGTTAACAACCAGTTTGAGGCAGTTGCTGAGAGCAGACAAGTAACAAGAAAAGATCGAATCTTTACAGAGATTGTGTGAAACATCTAGAATAATGTTTCAGAACATAACCACAGCTGTGATTTAGAAACAGTATAAATACTTAATGCTTCAGAATCTAGTTGAGAAGATAAGAGAAACCAGGGGTTGCTGATTCAGAAACTGAACATGAGGTTTCTTATCTAGCATTGATACTGTGCTGTGAAGGATATAAAATGAAAGCTGGATTCCATTCTTTGTTAGGTCCATAAGTGATGGTTGTTTTCATTTCAGTGCTTCCCTTCGAATTCAATAGGCCTTCATAGCTCCGCTACTCAAATCTGTCATGTTTGTAAGATGAGCACAAATCAGGCCCATACTTATACACCAGTAGCATGAGCATTATGAACTTCTGTCAGTTGGCAGTGGTGTGCACAAGAAGTTATGGGAGGTGAGACACATCGCAGAGTAACACTTGTCCCAGGATGTTATATTCATCCCAAACTCAGGAATTAGCCCTGCAGCTTTCTCAAACAGTGGAACAACTAAGGGCAATGAAAAGAGCTGAGATCCTTGCATTTCAGGACCACACTACCATAGCAAATGGCTGACTTGTAGCTGTTAAATGTGACTACTGCCAAGAGTCCAAGGAACAAATTGGAACAGCCTATAGTTGCTGAATTGCAGAAATGTGCTTTTCCTTTAGCTTGGAGCTGACAGAGGTTTTATCCTGTTGCCTTGGCAGTTAGCATTGTGTATTGAATGGAGTATCCTCTTGGTGGAATTATCTGTATAAACACAAGGTAACATACAATGTTTGGCTTCTTTATGTTGCCTGTGCATAATTACTTGCAAAATTCTGGTATTGAAGCAGTACCAATAAGGCTGCTCTGCAGTAAACAATTTACAAAAATTTTCTAGTTTAATAATTCAGGTTAATATGGACTTGTTAAATCTATAGATAGTGTGACAGTAAAAAAATCAATTTGTCTTTGACTTGGAGATTTAGGTGTAGCACACACTGAACCATTGGGAGAAATTGTACTCATTTTAGCAGGATTTAGATCAATTCATTAGTCTTTCAGTTAACTTTCAATAGGAGAAATGACTGCATTAAAAAGTAGCCAGCTATCACTGTGCTAGTTAACCTTCTCAGGCTTGAACTGAATTTTCAGGGAGCTATAAAAACTGGAGTTTAGAATTGGTGTTGTATTTTTCATAGGGGTGTTTTGGCCTTCACATACAACTCATTATTCTGGAAGAAGAGTTGTGAGAGTGAAAGGTACTTAATTGGGAATGCTATATAAACAGAAAAGAAACAATAGCTAAAGGTAGTTAGTAGTAGCTTATTAGGCTAGTGGTAGGATACCAGTAGTGTTCTGGGATAGTTGGTGCTCTCACACTCTTCATTTCTAGGAATGATCTTGTACCAGAAAGTAAGGGTGCGGTGTTGGAAAG
>NW_009208361.1:3158-21746 GCF_000690835.1 Fulmarus glacialis
TACAGGAAGAATTGTTTGGTCTTGAAGACTGAAATAATGAATGTAGAATGCTTTGAAAGTAGTAGTAGAGTAGTAGAATGAGATTGTTTTTCAGTGTGTGAGGTACTCTGACTATAACAGGGATTTTTTTTTCTGTAAATTTCACAAGTTAGGAGTGACTGAAGACTGAATTGACTATGCAATTGGGTGCTTTCATGACAAAACAGTGCAATCCTAGATTTTTATCAGGTATTGTATTGCAATACTAAGTTTTATCAGGTGTGGTATTTAGAGGTATAGTATGATATCTTCTACATGGCCTCGGGGAGACATCCTCTTCTGTAAGTTGTTATAACTATGAGCAGCAGCTACAAGAGAGCTATCAGGAGAGCTGAGGTGTGGGGAACCAGTTTTGAAAGAGGAAACAGAGTTTACATTGGTGTGTATATCCAGACAAGCTTGGGTGTTTTTTCTGAGGCTTTAGGGTGAATAAAAAGGGGAAAAATAGAAACAAGAACGAGTGAGTTTAAACTCGCTTGGAATACGTTTGAGCTGAAAGTTAGGTTCCAGTCATCAGCAGCTGATGAATAACACATGTGGAGATGCAAATACTAATTTATCTTCCTCCAAGACATAATGAGATGGGATCATAAGGCTGTCATTCAAGACCAAGTGATAAAGATTTCTGGTTTTGAAGTGTCAGTATTTCATTCATATTGTACTTCCTGGCTGGCTTCAGGTGTGTAACTATATTTGACCACTAGTTTTGAATTCATGTTCTGTCATTTTTAGGGAGTTCTTCCAACATGAAAAGGTCTTAATCTGTTTTAGGATGCCATAATTGTGGTATAAAATGTTTATCTTCCAAAAAATCTAGATGTATCTAAATGGAGTCATCATGCTGTTTTTTCCCTGTGATGCTGTTCTTCCCTGGGTATATGCCAGGTATATGCAACTTGTCAAGGGAACTGAGTTTCTAGGAATCTTTCCAAAGGAAGTCAATCAAGGGCAATTTAATGGTGGTTTGGTTTAGAATAAAAAAATCTCAGGTTTATTCTCATTAGTGAGACAAAAAGCTGAATAATGAATTTAAAAGGTTGGAGCTTTATTCTGCTCAATTTGTTTACGGTGAGTATTGTAGAGTGGAGAAAAGGCCCTGTGTGTTCTTCCTGTGAACTTCTGTGAAGTGAGTAGCAGGTGAAGCTGCTAAGCAGTGTTATTTATACTGGTTTAATGAAGGGAAACGGGATACTAAAAATTGAGTCAATATTGTGTTGATAGAGAGAAGCCTATAGATCACACTAGGGTGATTACAACAGTATCTCCTGCAGCGTTCAGTGCTTTTTTTACTCATGTGCAACATTCCCTGCTAATGCTGCTGTAGAATAATCTTCTCATCTTTCTTAAACAGTAGTGCAAGAAATCACTGGAGACTTTGAAAGCACTAATTTGAAAATATTCTCAATATATTACATTTTCTTGATCAAATAATTAGTTTTTCAGTGACTTCTGCATATTAACAGATGTTGAAGTGTAATGAATTGGGAGGCAGAACAACTGTCACTGCTGAATTATTTTTTGGCCTTACACATGCCTGGCTGATCATACAAGACTGAATGCTTCTGCTAAAACTGACAGTTGAGAACTTGAGTTGTAAGAGGCTGGAAGACTTTCAGTAATGGCTCTAGCTCGTGCTGTCCAAGTTGTTAATGAGACTCTTAACTTCATTTTACACACACTTTTCTGTTACACTTTCTTTTGTATAGTGGTATCACTGTCAACTATGTGGTTAGATGGCAAGACCAACTGTCTTACTTGTATTAAACAGGTGACAGATTCCAAGCTGAACAACTAATGTAGTATTTATTGTTAGGTTCCTCCAGTGGTGGACTCTCGAGTAGTAGCTTTGGCCAGAAGACTTCTCCATCTCAGAAGTCGGGACATCAGTGGCAGAAATCCACAAAACCACAAAGTACTTCATGGCAGTCCCAGACTAAATCCAGCACAGCAGCTAAACCTAATTACACAGTAAACTTCAGTGTTATTGGAGGACGAGAAGAAAGAGGAGTCAGAACCCCAAGCTTTGGTAAGTTTTCTGAAGGCATTACTTATAGTGGCCTGTGTGAATTTAGTCAGATGTGCTGTTAGCTGCAGAAACTCTTGTACCTTCATGTTTTTATGTAGGTTGTATCTAGTAGAAATCTGAAAAGAGCTCGGCAAATCTGGTGTCCTGCTTTTGCAAAGCTACACTAGAATATTGCAGAGATAAGTTGACCATGGACCAAATATTTGCAAGTTTGGGCATAAAGTCTTAAGGCTATATTCACTCACCCACATGGGTACTGGTTTTGTATTACTGAGTTAGAAAGGTAAATTTGATCTATAGAGGGAGAGATAGTTGATAACTAGTGATACACAGGGTAACAGGATGCAACATTTTTCCTAGCTGAAGAATAGCAGCTAGTCTTAAAGAAAAGATTGAGGTTAAGCTTACTGGAAATTCTTGTGGTTCAAACAGGGATGGGGATGGGAGCAGGTGGATTGTTCTTGGAACCAGTCCCTTAAGATACTATAACTGAATAGGCAAACAGAGATAAAAGGATGGCCTCTTCTACATTAACCTTTTGGAAAATTTTGTTTTCCTGGTGTGTTGGTATTAGGATTATGCCTCCCTTTAACTGGCATATAAACAAACAGCAGGTACTTCTGAAGTTGAAATGGTTCTGTTGATCTGTATCTGGAAGGAGGTGACAGGATGAAGAGGCAGTGGGCGTAAGTTGCAGCACAGGAAAGTCTGATTGGAGAACAGGGGAAAAAAATTCAATTAGCATGATGAAATGCTGAAACAGGGCAAGGGATGTTGTGATTCCTCATCCTTGAAAACAGGTGGACGTCAACTGGACAAGGACCTGAGAAATTTATCTGGTTGTCCCTGTTCTGAGTGGGGATCGGACTAGATGACATCCAGAGGCCTCTTCAGAATTCAGTTTTTCTACAGTTCTCTAAAATTTGTTGGTTCTAAAATGACTGTTCATGTTGATATTTTATTCCTTCGTTATTCTGCATAAGTTTCAACATACTTAAATGTTGGCTACATACTTTCGACTGGAGTATTGAGAATATGGTCACTTGAAAAACGGCTGCACAGCAGTTAAAATTACTTTAGAGTGAAAAAATGGAACCATTTACAAAATCATGAATAGGTAGATGTGTACTCTCTCAAATCTATTCCATTTTAGAAAAAAGAGGACATGCAAATATTTATTTACATGTATGCACATGAGGTTTATCTGTTCTCCTGGACTGAAAGCTTGTCAGTGATTCCTTTTATTCCTATCCTTCTGTTATTCTTGTGGAGTTTATCAAGCCATTGAAGAATATTTATCATGGTAGGGAGGAATGTCTTGCAGGTGTATCTAAGCACAATATATTTCCCCCACTAATATATTCTTCTATGTAACTTTTCATTTAATGTTTTTCTCCTTTTGTAGGTCAAAAGCCGAAAGTTTCAGAAAATGACTTTGAGGATCTGTTATCTAATCAAGGGTTTTCAGCTAAATCTGATAAAAAGGGACCAAAGACCATTGCTGAGATGAGAAAACAAGAAATGTCTAAAGATATGGACCCCTTGAAACTCAAGGTTTGTTTAACAATGATTTTGATTTAAGTGTATATCTGAGCTTATAGAATCATAGAATCATTAAGGTTGGAAAAGACCTCTAAGATCATCAAGTCCAACCGTTAACCCAACACCACCGTGCCCACTAAGCCATGTCCCTCAGCGCCTCATCTACACATCTTTTAAATACCTCCAGGGATGGTGACACAACCACTTCCCTGGGCAGCCCGTTCCAATGTTTAACCACTCTTTCAGTAAAGAAATTTTTTCTCATGTCCATTCTAAACCTCCCTTGATGCAATTTGAGGCCATTTGCTCTTGTCCTATCGCTAGTTACTTGGGAGAAGAGATCGACCCCCACTTCGCTACAACCTCCTTTCAGGTAATTGTAGAGAGCAATAAGGTCTCCCCTCAGCCTCCTCTTCTCCAGACTAAACAGTCCCAGTTCCCTCAGCTGCTCCTCATAAGACTTGTTCTCCAGCCCCAGAAGGGCTTCCTTGCCCTTCTCTGGACACGCTCCAGCAATTCAATGTCCTTGTAGTGAGGGGCCCAAAACTGAAGACAGTATTGGAGGTGCGGCCTCACCAATGCCGAGGACAGGGCGTTATGCTTAGAACTGCTGATAACAGAGCAGAAAGACACAATGACTAACAGAGCAAAATGATAAAGCAGAATGAAATTTTATCTGTATTTAAATCATATGACTGTACAAGTTAATTAGCATGAACAAGAGTCAGTTTGCAATGAAGCACCAGTGACAATAGCACAATGTGTGTGTGGATGGAACGCAAGTTCCTGTTTCTTTCAGCTAGGCTTGGAGAATTTAAGAACCTGTTTTCTTGTAAAAGTCCATTTCTTGAAGCCCAAACTGTTCTTTATCTCTAGTGTTCCCAAAGGTCTCCTTAGAAAAGATGGATTTGGTGGATAATACAAAACTACACTTTAAAAAACAGGCAGGTGAGAATAGCTGTCTTCAGGGTGACCACTTACTTGCATTTACCAGTTAACAAGTGCTACTGCTGTCTAAGAAATTACTAAAAGATGCAGTTCTGGAGATGGGCTATAGAACTAGCCTGTGGGGTATTACTGGATCAGCTGTTCAGATTTTTTTGATATATTACTTATTGATAACATCACATATTAATGTACTTTCAGTTTTGTAGTCTTTATGGTGCTTTAGAAAAGTTTATAAAAGAACTTCGGAGGGATGCTGAAATTTGTTTTCACTAAGTGTCTTGCCTGAAGAGAGCGATGCACAGCTTGCATGGTAGCTTTTAACACAAATCACCGTAAATGGAAATAAGTACAGATTTTTATTTATGAGACTTGCTGCTGATAGAGGGCAGAGATCTTCATATTACATAATGCAGTGTTTAATGAAGACATGGTATCACTATATCACAGTGGCTTGAATGTTGCTGTTAAAGTCTGTGAAATGGCCAGTTACTCTAATCAACTTCATGGGGATATCTGAAAGAACACTTTATTTTGTGCACCCCTGCAGGTTGCTTAATGTTTACTTAACTACTAATATATGTGATCTGAAACTTTTGTACAAATCAAGAATTTTAGTAAATTAATGTTGTGCTCTGACAGGGAGTTAATGTTAATTGTAACGGATGTTTTTAATTACTCCTGTCAATTCTCTTGTCATTAATTTTACAGGGTTTTGTAAGCTGTAACTATCTCAGTAATTTCTCTTGCAGTGACTGAATTTCTGCAATAAAGTAGTAACAATGAGCTACTCCCTAGTGGCAGGTGCAAAATATCACTTTTGGGTGGCTAATGATCTGGGTGCCAGAAAGAAGAATGTAGTAGAACAGTTGGACTCGGTGGGGTGATTGCAGCAAGACAACTGTACTTGGGTCTTAATTGTGTAGTCTTGTACAGAGTCAAGGTTATGTTCTAGATAGACTGAGAATGCTTACAGTGCTGCATTCCGTTCTATACATTCTGTTTTTCCCAGATTCTTGAATGGATTGAAGGAAAGGAGAGAAATATCAGAGCATTAATATCCACTCTTCATACTGTGCTTTGGGAAGGAGAAAATAAGTGGAAACCAGTCAGCATGGCAGATCTAGTAACTCCTGAACAAGTAAAGAAGTACTACAGGAAAGCAGTGCTTGTAGTTCATCCAGATAAGGTGAGTGTGTTCCTCTGATCTTTCCTTTAGAAGGAATACAAACTGCTTTTACCACACCGTACTACTCACTGACAGATGCTGCAGCCTTGTTTCTTGATCAGCATGCTAGATGCTTTTCACTTTGCTTTCATTGTCTTCTGAATTTAGCGTCCTATTGCATTCAGGTAGTACAGGGTTTTTCTTGTCATCCTGACACAGCACAGAATTCAACAGGTAAGTGTTAACAAATGAAAGATCCTGTGAAGGTTGTACTGAGCACCAAAGTCAGTTATGCTGTGTTGTGACTGACTTCTGGCAGGTTTAATGCTGATTAGAGGAATCTGCTTTATTTCTATCAGCTGATAGTTCAGGTCTTTTAGGACTATTCACCAGTATATGAAGACTCAGAGGCTGCCACAGCAAAACTGGTGGGAAAACCCTGCTGAAAAAAAAACTAGAAAAAGTAAACTTCACTAGAGTAAACAAATTAGCAGTTGAAAAATACTTGATGAATATGACATTCCAGTTGTCTTTTTAAAATATGCCTTCTGTTGCTGTTTGTTAGTCTCCCAATGTATGAAAGTAGCTTCTTGTTCTGAGTCATTGCTCTAGGCTGTGTTTTAGATATAAAGATAAGTGTTGAATATACCTGGTTTGAATTTTCAGGCTTGCCTTCACTGCTGGTTCAGTGAGTGGTAGTTTGTTTAAGTCCTATGTTGTCTTGTCTTGTTTCGCTGTTATGGATACATTGTTCTTTCTTATCTTCCCCCTGTCCTTCGCTGTTCTTGGCCATGTGGCTTCCTCCACCTTTGTGGTAGTTTATTGGTGCTTTCTGTAAGCCCCATCACACACCTGTGTCAGAACACAGGTCTCTTTGAGGCATTTTCTTCTTCCTTGGTTTCTTTTCTGTGACTTTGAGTTAAAGCAGTCCCTAAAAGGTCTATAAAGTACTGCAGCTGGCAAAAGCCAAGTAGCAGGAGAAGGGGAAGGATATTGGAGAGGGCTCTGGGGCTTCCCTTTTGTGTTGAAAGAACCTGTTAAAATGACTCATCTCATCTTGTGGGACTGGATCTTTACTAACCACGGGAGTTGGGTTAGCCTGGAGGCAGGGCTGCTGTGAGGTAGGCAGGGAATCGGGAGCGTACTATCTTCGTATGTATGGAGGCAAACGCACAGGAAGTGCTATGTCGTTAGTGTTGAATCTTAACATCATTCACAATCAGCAACAGATTTTCTCCAGGAAATCCTATCCAAAAAGAGTTGTCTTAAATAGTGCTTAAATTTTATTCTTGTACACTACTGCAAGGTCTGTCAGGAAGCAATTCCAAAAATGACTGGATTTGATCCTTAACTAGTATTAACTAAAAGTTTGAAGTAATGAAAGGAAACCAAGGCTTTGGCTTTAAAATACTTCTGGCAAACTTTGGATAAGATTGGAGAGGGCTGTGTGTCTGCAAAATTATATTCACACAGCAGTCTAAAGTTGATGAATAAGATAGCAAATATAAAAGGGGTGGGATCTTTCCCAAGTCACATAATTCCTAGTATTTTTATGCTTCTAATATGTTCTGTTTGTTTTCAGGCCACAGGACAACCTTACGAGCAGTATGCCAAAATGATCTTCATGGAATTGAATGATGCATGGTCAGAGTTTGAAAACCAGGGATCCAAGTCCCTTTTCTAAAACTTCACCTTTTACAGAACTATTTCCAAAAACTGGAGCTGAGCATTGTTGTGACTTTATTGCGCCTATGATTTACAAAGCGCTTTTCCATGATTTCAGCACAGTTTCTAATCATGCACTTAAATGTGGTGATGTATTTTATAAGATGTAGAGTACAAAGCATTACATAGATGCATTAAGAAAACAGCTGCTCAGTACTTGAAGAAATCACAGTCTGGAAATAATGATTTCCTTTCAGTTTTATATATGATAAAATAGAATTTTAATGAAGCTCCATGATTTCTGGTATGTTAGTATTAATTATAAATCATTCCAATTTCACTGATCTTTGCTTTACCCCTACCTTCCCCAGTTTGTCTGTTACTTTTGTAGTTTTGTGATTCAATTTTGATGTTCGGTGCCTGTCGCCTTATTCAAAGTGCTTTAGTTATCAGCAGTGAATTTGCTTGGCTTATCTCAAACCTGAAGGTGTATATTTTCATCTGTATTTTATGTAATCAATCTGATAATCATTCTGTAAATAATGTTTTCTGACAATACTTGTGTTCCTTACAATAAATTAACTGTTGTTTAGCCAAAAAGACCCCAAATGTGGGAAAGTCAGCCAGGGTTGTTCTTGATTTTTAACTTTTTTTACATATCATGAATCTACAAACAAATCTTGACTTTAATGGCTGCAT
Organism: Fulmarus glacialis; assembly: GCF_000690835.1. Classification (NCBI taxonomy): domain Eukaryota; kingdom Metazoa; phylum Chordata; class Aves; order Procellariiformes; family Procellariidae; genus Fulmarus; species Fulmarus glacialis. The sequence goes on from NW_009208361.1 coordinate 11,243, forward strand.
GTTCCTGCTGTTTTGTTATTTATTATGAACCTTTGGAAGGCAGTACTCTGATCAGTGCTTATTTTCCTAGTTCTTTAAATGATGTCTTTTGCTTCTGATTTCAGTGGAACATTCCTTCCACTGGACTTCAGATACTCTGAGAGAAATAATGTTATTCTGAAACTTGAAGTGTAAGCACAAAACATTTTACTCTGCTTTGATTTGTCTGAGTAAATACTCCATTACTCATTATCATCTGGAGAGCACTTAAAGTGCTTTAACACATTTTGCTGCATGTCTGAACTTCTGTATTTTTGAGATATGCATGACATGAGTGTATGTGAAAACATGGGGTGTATTGGTAGACTTGCATTTCTGCTCACCTACCTTCCATGCACTGGCTAGTGCAAGATGAGTAGAGACACAAATTCATAACAAAACTTGCCATGTTTTCTCATCCCTGTTCAGAAGGCAGTTTTTCACTAGTGCTGGGGTGAATGAATGCAAATGACCAATGACTGTTATACTCTGTGTAATAACAAAATGCAATTTTGATATCAAGTTTGAAAATGTTGAAAATTAATGTTGTGGTATTAAAGCTTTGGCAGCAGTCTCTTGAAACAGTACAGTTGGGCATTCAAGGGGATATTTTGATAATCTTGCCATTTTATACATTTTGCATGCTTAACTGAGGGGGAAGCTGTACCATTATCAGAGGTAACTGTTCAGCTGAGCAGCATGTGAACAGAAAACATGAGATTCTCATGCCACCTGAACAGTGTGTTGGATGAGGTTTTCCACTGCCATGCCAGCCTGAGAGCTGATGGGTTAAAGACCTGTGAACACAGGTTGCAATTTATAGTCTCTCAGTTAGATCTAACACAATTAAGATTAACCTCTGACAAAAGGTTTTGTGTGTGTATATTCACATATATATTCAGCTACTGTGATTTTTTTTTTTTTTTTTTAAGATAGGAGCCAGGATCAGTTATGGATCAGGAAGGTTATACGTTATTCATAGCTGCAGTTGTATTTCAGTTACTGCTTTGAAGCGGTCTTAAATCTTGGTAGATTTCTTCATAAAAACAGGTAACTTGCTGTCTGATTTAGAGTAAGAGCTAATCTTTTTTTGTTGGGACACTTCATTAATTCTTTGTATTCGTGGTCTGCATCCATGAAAATTAAAGGCTTCTGCTGTAGGATGGGTTTGTTGGAGATCTGCATGGCTTTTTACAGTTATAGGGCAAATGATATCTAGTAATAGATTTAAAAAGACATACGCAGATACATGACTGTGATTGACTGCACTCCTATATACAGCTGAGAGAGAAAGCATTTCTGAGGGAGCTGCTTTTAGTAAGGAAGGACTACTTAAAAGCCAATGTTCCTTTCAGCACATACAGGCAACTTAATTTTGAGGGACACATTTTAATTGCTCCTTTCTTGAAATATGTGTATAAAAAATTAAGTGAAAATTGAGAGGAAAATATCTTCCTCTCTGCTTTGTATGTTTGGTAGCATTTTCTGGATGATGCCTACATTTCTCTGTTTTTATTTGTCTACTCTTGTTTGCAAAATTTCCTTTAACAGTAGAGAAGAACCTTCGATGTGATTTTAAGTGAGCAGGGAAACATGAGTGCATGTGTTTTATCTGGAACTGAAAATCTCTTGAAATTGATTCCCCTGTTTTAGAATTACGGAAAATCATGAAGTTTGGCTGTGGATTCTTCCAAAAGCCATTTGATAATTACTGAAACTTCAGTCAAGTTGACAGGACCCCTCAATTTATTTTATGGCTTAATCAGCTCTGGTCCTCAGTGGGGGAACTGGCTGATTCCTCTGTCCTGCTCTTTTCTGTGTAGTTGAATTTTGCTGCTGGGAATCTGGGAGAGGCTCAATTTGGTAAACTTTCAAATCTTGACAATGAATCTTTTTTTGTTGTTGTTGTTTAACTGTTTCATTTAGCTGCGTTGCATACAAGAATGTGCAAAAAGTTGGATTTCAGTAAGGCCCTGTAAGCAAACTAAAAATTCAAGTGATCAACATGAACACAGTAAACTAAAGTTTTGTTTTCTTTAGAAGATAAAGCAGCATGAGGACCATTAAAAGTGTTTCATAGTGTAAGGCTTATATATTAATTTTTTTAGTTACAGGAATCTGGGAAGAGGGAAGTTAGGTAAATTTTGTATAAACATATATTGACTCTTAATGTTTCTTTTAAAGGAGAGGGTCATTTGGAAGAAAAAGTCCAGAAGTTCTATTTGAAGTAATCTTAAACAGTAATAAAAAATGGTAAAAAACTGGGAATGAGGGCTTTTCAACCTTTCTCATGCTCTGTACTTCATTGTTATTTGGTTGTCTGCTGTATGGGATAAGACTGCACTCAAATTGTTACACATACATTTCACCGTAGCTGTATTCTTAATGTCCACAAGCTGAAAAGCTTTTAGAATAGGCTACAGAAAAATTGATTAAGCTGAGACTTGATTAGATACTGTGAATTCTCTCTGGGCTTAAAACGTATATTTTCTATTCATGGTTATTATTCATTGCAGAGTTAAAATTTTGAAATGTTGAAGTGAAATCATGTCCTGAAAGTTAGACTTTATATCTGCTTCTTCTGACTGCAAAGCTTGAGGTTGCGGTGACTGAGTGTTGCCAGTAGGTTGATGTTGTGTCTACCAGACTTCACATGTAGCACTTGAAGTTCTATTGTGAAGCATCTCCTTGACTCTTGCAGCAAATCACTGTGCCTTTTGGCCCATGTTTGTAGTTCCTTTGTCTGTCAAGGACAACTGACTAATACCATGCCTTCTTTGCAGGCTACCAGGATCCAGTTCTTAAAAGTGAGTAGCTTAACATGGTTATTGCAAGAGCAAAGAAAAACAATGCAACATAGATTAAGGGAAGAGTAGAGAAGAACATCCAGACTCTAACCTACATCAAGTGTTGTTTTCTAATTCTCTCTTCATTGGTGTATTCCTACCTACCTCTGCCAGAAACAGGTCTAGACTAGTAGAAAGAACCTGGTTTGTAGCCAGCTTTTCCAGCACTTCTAAAAGTGCTACTGACTGGCTATAGTCAAGTGGCAGTACCAAGTGCTTGGCTTTTTTTGCAGAAGTTGCTATAAAGCAGGGCTTATAAAATGATGTGGCAGGTTTCCACTAGTGACTTCTGATTTAAGTTGCTTGTGTTACATTGCTGTTAGATCTGGAGAGTCAGGCAACTTAACTTTTAAAATAGAGATCTGAGAGAAGAATTGGTCTTAAGAGTATGTGTAGCTAGAACCTGCCAAATGGAGAAGTGATGTGTTTTGACCATGTTGGGGGGAATCAGTTGGTGTCTTTAACCTTGGGCATGCTGGTTTGGGGTTTCCTAGTGCTGTCAGATTTCCTTGAACTTAACAGCAGGGAAGAGGAAGAAAATGAGCAGTTAAGAACTTACATTGGTATGAAATCATGGGGTTATGCTCAATATTTTTAGTGGATAGTGATTCCCAGACATCAAGCCTGGGAGGAAAAGTTCCTCTGTGTTGTCACCTGAGTAAAGTTCAGATCGTTTGCTAATCAATGGTGGCTTCCTTCAGCAAGTACAGAATGGAAAACCTACAACAGTGCTGATGAAGTACATTTCCTTGGAACAGTGGCAAAGTCCTTGGCATTGCACCTGTGAGGGTAACTAGTGCTCATGAAAAATGCCTTGTTTACCTCCATTTTCTTGCTAATTCTAGAAAGTTCCTCCAATGTTGTCTTGCCAAGCACAGAGTAACAGTTCCTTCCTGAATGCAGACTACATCTCAAAGCTGCATGTACAGGATTAATTTTTTGCACAAATCAAAGCAGAGTTTGAGTGTAACTGAAATCCCGGCTGCCCTTTGGGACTGCTGGGCTATGTGCACCATTCCACCTCCCATGGTCAGACTTCAGTTTCCCCAGCAGTGGCCATGTTTGCATTGGCCACTGCATTCTCTGCTGCTCACAGGAATATTTCAGGGGTTGCATAAATGTGGAAACCTTGTTGCTCCTTAGTTGTGTCTAACGATTGCAATGCAACAAATGCTTTGTAAATAAGTCCAAATTAGTCTTGTACAGTTGCCTGTGCTTTGAGTCAGTTGACATTTTCTGTCAAGAACTTGCAGGTGATTGACCTGCAAAAGCTGTAGAAGGAATGTATTCTTTCCCACCCCCTGAGTCTGTCCCTGGTGCAGAGTACCTCTAGCTACCAGATGCCCAGTGACTAGGAGCAAAGGGTGACTCAGCTGAGCTGTGGTTTTGATCTTGATGAGTCTTGCAATGCTTGCTTGCTCTCTGTTTGGGTGAGCTTATTGTAGATTGCAGTTTAGACTGCATTAAACTTCCAACATATGCTCCAAAAATACAAATTCAGTCATTTTTATGAAGGATACATGTTGTCATAGAAGCTTTTATCACCAAAAGAGGATTAAGAGGCATTGTGAGAACTCCCGAAACTCTCTTTAGTGGAATGTACTGTATATTTGCAATGTAGACTTCTAGAAGCGATTGTCATCTCTGATAGGGACTTAGCTTGCTCTGAGGTCCTTATTGTGTTTACCTGTAGTTGTGATTGTACTTTCTATACCTGTGATTTTTTTCTGGTTTGGGGTATGTGGAAGGACAGAACAGATATTCAAGTCCTACTTTTTGCCATCTTTCAGGAAATGCTATGTACTGAGTAATTTTGCTACTAGTGAAATGAAAAATCTACTTGTATGTATATAAAGGTAATATAGTCAAATTAAGCCTTGTTTAAAAGTAGATTTAATGTTTGGCACAATGTCCTTGAACAGAATATTTTGCTTTGAAATGTATTATGACTTAACCAGTGATCAATTAAAACAAAAAAAATGACTTTGCATGTTTCTTTCTTTAGCAAGGGAGAAATGACCTGAATACCCAAAGCATTTCCACTGCCTCTTTCAGAACAATATGTGTTAGAGAAATGGTTCTCATTAGTATGTTGAGATTGACTGAACCTCTTACAAACCAAGTGTCTCTTCAGAAGTGTCTCTTGTCCTGTTGGAGAGGAGTCCCTGCGGTATGCTCTGCGGTTTGGCAGCTGAATTTCTTGGACTGCTGCCTGTGTTGGGCTGTGAGGGGTTCTTGCTCAGGATGCGGTGCAATGCAATGCCATGCTGTCCCCCAAGGGAAGCTTTTGCATAGGTGCGTGTCAGTAATTGAGGGGAAGGAGAGCAGGAACAAGTGGTCAAGACTGAGGCAGGAGGGAGGAATGAGCAGCCTGTAGGGAGGGTGGCGAGTGGGACGCGTGGTGATGAAGGACTGCAGATCTGGGGAATCTGTGAGGGAATGCTGGAGAAAGGGGAGTTGCTGCTGGGACAGTACTAACAAGGTGCCCAGAAGCATCTTTTGACTCCATGCTCTCAAACAAGAATGCGGGTAGCAGGGACTTTTATTGGGAAAAAGCCACTTGGTGACATTGAGAAAGTTTCTTTAAAAAAATAAAAGCATGGCAATGTAGGGATCCCCAAGGGGAAGGGTGGAGAACAGGGAGGATATGGGAGAATGGGTGGGCATGACCAAAGGAGGATGGTTGGGATAAGCATGGAGCAGGAAAGAGAAGCATTAGTAAGCTGAGAAGCCGGCAGAGCAAAGTTCTGTTAGGGAAGGACTGTTGCCATTGGCAATGTCTTTCATATTCTGCTTATTACTTCACATAGTCTGATGGGTTTATAAGAACTGAATATTAAGATAGGTCTTCTAGTGTTTTCTCACCAAATATTCTTTCTCCCTGTATCCCATACAGAACATGCTGCTACTTTTGCTGTTAATCTGTTTACTCTTAACATGCAAAGCTGCTGAAAAATGTATTGATACTGACTTCCAGTCCTTCACTGCTGCAGCAAAGAAGGATAATGTTAGTCAGTTGTATTTTTCTTTGCCAGGTACAAAGCCTCTGGCTACTCTGAAAGACTGAGTTGGGAGTACAGTCCACAGCAGATGGAAATCCTGCAGTGTCAAGCTGGCAGGCATCAGTAAGAAATTACAGCAGGTAGGCAGAATGTGTTACAAAGAAATAGCATGGCCATAAGTTCAGTATCAAGCAGAGCAAATAAAACGGCAAGAGCAAATGGGGGATAAAAAAAGGCAGCAGAAACGCTGTGCAGAACACTGTGTTCTGTGGTGGGCAGAGCAGCCTGTAGCACTCTGAGGCAAAGCCTTCCAAGTCTGCAAAGTAGACACCTGATCCGGATGCTGGAGTGCTGAAGGGAATATGATTTGCCCTGCCTCAGCACCACCTCTGTGGTGAGTGTGAGAGGAGGACTTATAGCAGATTTTTACCTGAGCAAAAAGCACTGAAGAAAGGAAAGTGGAGCATGGAGGTAGGTAAAGACGTGATCTGGAAGGATAACTCCCTGTTAGTACAAACTGTAACGGATTCTTCATCTCCTGTAATCCCAAAGACAGTGCTGGCTGTTCTTCTGGGGTGGCCTCTGCTCCTAATCAAAGGTCTGGGCACACACAAAATAATGGCTGTGAAGTTCCCTGTGTGTGTAATGCTGCTGGCAGACCCAAGAATTAAGTCATTATCTTTGTGTGTGTTTGGGGGCTCACATTTAGTAAGGCCATTATCGGTGAACTTCACTGCTTGTTTCCCTCTGCAAGGAAAAGGTGAGCAACAAGACAGCAGAAGCACTCTGCAAGTTGCACTCTGAGGAGATGGGATTGTCAGTGTGCTGCCTCCCTGCCAGACAATATGCGATGTGTTCAGCAGACTTCCAATGTGCAAGATGAAACCTGAAGGGACAGCTCATCCAACTTGCTCAGGAAGCTAATTTAGATGACAAGCCTCTTCAAAGGTTTAAGATTGCAGCTGCTAAATCTGTTTATTTCTACCGTATGAAACAAACGGCCGTACATACCTGTGAATTTTGAGTACCAGCCTAAACCTTGCTGGCTTTGGAAAGAGGAATATGGTGTTTGTGGAACAACTTACGTAGAAAGTGGAATGGAAAGGCCTCAAGAAATAGGGGAAATCAGGAGACCTGGCTGTACTTGGTGCTTGTTAATGTAGGAATGTTGTGTGCTGTGAAGTGCTGAGTGTTCCCTAGCTTAGTGTTTGAGCTCAGTGCTTCCACTGGGTCAGCTCCTCTCCTGATCCCTGCTAGCTAGGTCCTGTCAATTTCATCACGCAGCTCAAAAATGGTAAGTGTTGTTGACAGCCTTCCTAGTACCTGTTAATGGAGTGTTTGACCCAGAGCCTTCCCTGTTGTCTTTGGTTCCAAGACTTCAGCTTCCTCTGGGCTTCTGGAGTTTCTAAGGCAATGGATTCACCAGACTTCATGTGGAAACTGACCTTCAGCAAAGCAGAATCAGAAACAGTCAACCTGCAGCAGTGAGCATCTGTGATGTCTCATGGCTCCTCCTTTCCTGCTGCATGCCTGCTCTGTCTACATCCTAGCTGTGGTTCACCCTAGAGGCAAATACGGTGCCAGGTTTATTATAGGGATGTATGAACCATAAGAACTGGACTCGCACAATTATTTCAGTGGATCGAATTAAGGTTGTTGAACCAGTGCATGTTCTGCATAATTCCACTCTGAGGCTAAACTTGCCTCTCCTGCCCTCACTGAGTCATCATGAAACCAGGGATGAATGCAGGGTTTTTACTACCAATGCGCTTTTTTTCACAACTGTCTTGCTTCACCATGAAAGCTGCCTTCCCTTTTCCTTCCCCCACTCCCACTTCTTGCCAGGCTTTTCTGCTGCTCCTACCAGCATGAGCCTAACACCTATTAGACCTGGAAATTTCCCATCAACTTCTGTGCCCACCTGCTGCAGCTGCTTTCCCACATGTGCTTGGCATGGGCCATGTTCAGACCTCTATTTCTTCTCCTGTGCGTGGGGCGTCATGAGGAGCTCATCTCCCATGGAGAGTGGAACTGCAATTGTTTACCACCTCCAGACATAAAAAAGGGTGTTTGGGGATTTCCTAGGGCTATAAAATCTTCCTAGGAATTCAGCAAAGGGAGAGAGGCAGAAGGGACTTTGTTCTGTGCTCTGCTTTTCCTAATGCAAGCAGCTGCTCTCGGCCTTCTGGGCTCCACAGGAGGCGATAATCCTCTCCATCCTGCCAGGAGAGGAGGAGGGGAGGTGACAGGGAGGTGGCTGCCCTGAGCCAGCCCCTCTGACGGCAGGCAGGGCTGTGGCCAGCACAGCTCAGCCAGGAGAGGAGGCAGCTGCAGTCTCTGCTGGAGGGGGCAGGAGCTGGGGGGCGAGGAGCAAACCCCCTCTGCCATGCACCCCTCCGGGTGGGTGGCCAGCTGCATTGCTCCCTTGAATAAAATGCACCTGACTGCAAGTGGAAGTATTTATCAGAAGTAATTATGTTTCTTTGTTTTGATTGCCATCTGCTGGCAGAAGGACATGTTCATAGCTATTTCACACTTGCATCACACAGGTTTTTTAACCAAACCTGTGCCATGCTAATAATTTTGCATCTGTTTGTGTATTTTGTATGTGAATGCTGCAGAAAAGGGGCTGCTTTTGGATGTCTGAATTCATAGAGCTGATGATGCCTGAGGCAGGGCTCATAGCTGTCTATAGGGCTGGGGCTGGAAGAGCAGCAGAGGCACCCAGCTCATCTCCCCAATTTCTGCTGGGGAATGTGCTGGGGAAGGTGCTCCTGTTTCAAGCTGGGGCACTGCTTGGCTGCTTGCCTGATCCAGGAGCCCACGGGCTCTGCCTCTGCTGCTTTTTAACTGCTACCCCATGACAATGGGTGATCCACTACTTGAAGCAGGAGCAAGTAATCTACCTTGCTGTTGATGTCTTAGAGCTGGAGAAAAGGGGAGGAGATGTGCACCACAGGAATCTCTGAACTGGGGGTGGGAGCGGGACATGACATGACTGAAAACAGCATAGGAAAGCACAGGGCCACAGAGTAAGTAGGTGGATCACAGGGCTGTGCATTGCATGTGCCCAGGCTGTGGTGAGTAGATGTGACCTCAGTACAAACATGCAAGTATTCAGAGTGCAGATCCTCACACAGTTGCGTGCAATGGGAGAAAGAAGAGTAGACGAAGCAGCCAAAGCTTCCTGGCAGTGCAATCTGCTATACTGTCCAATACTTGCTCTGTGCCCTGAGTAAATGTGGCTGCACTGACTGTTCAGCCCAGACTGCTTCACCCACAGTGAGGTTGTTGAACCTCTTCCTGGGTGGTTGCAAATGATGCTTGCCCGCACTGTCAAGCACCAGTCTCAGGGGTGGCATCCTCGACACACGCTCTCATAACAAAACTGGTGAGATAATTTTTTTCTATGCTCCACCATGAAAGGCACAAAATTCATCTGGTCAGAATGTTAAATACTTAAACTCAGATGCCAAATGAAGTTCTGCTCTGGGAAGTTTTCTGTCTGCAAAGATGCTGGCAGCTTCAAAGAAAATTTGATCTGCAGTTATTTACCCTCATGCAGGAAGGTATAAAATTCATCCTAAGTGACAGCAATTCACAAGGAGTTGATACCAACAAGACCTTAAAAGAAAAGTTTGAGTTTTACCTGGAGAAATCATTGGAAACTGCATCTTTGATATGATCAAGCATGTTGTGTACGGTAAATAAAATTAAATGAGCTTCAATTTCTAATTCTGTTGCTGTCAAGTGTAATGTGTCTGCTTCATCTGAGAAACGATAAATGCAGTTCTTTAATTTCAGTGCTATGCAAATAGTATTAGAAGATTACTCCTGATGCTGGAAGATTAGCATAGGCTGGAAGATCTATTGCTGTGATCCATGATGGCATTTAATATTTCGTATTCTTTTCCATAGATAGACTGAAATGCAAATATATTTCCCAAGGGCACTTTTCCTAGCACAAGTGTTTGTTGTTTGTGCGGAAGCATACAAGGAAGATGGTAAAAGACCATGCACTTATCCAGGAATGTGAAATTAAGCTCCAGGTCTGCAGAACACTGGGACACCTTTGCATCCCTTAACTGGACAAAGGCTGCATCATTTTTAATGATCCCCACTGGACAATGCACAGGAGAAGGCACAGATCCACCTGCTGCTCCCACCTGTGTCCTCCTGCCAGACCCACCCCTGCACTTTCTCTCAGGAAGTTGCTAGAGTTCAACGTGAGCAAAACCAAGCATTTTTCTTCTACCCTTCTGTCGGAAATGCCTTGAGTGTTACCGAAAATTTCCTGAGACCTTGGGGATGGTGCACGTGGCTCAGAGGAAAACATTATAGAGGGTGCTGGGGGCTGTCTACACGGGAGCAGTGCTGCTGCCAGTCCTTGTGTGGAACCCCATGTTCGCCCGGAGCCCAAGACCCCGGATGTGTCCTGGCTTCATCTGTGGGCACAGCTTTGCTTCTGAGCTGGCTCCTCCAACGTGAGACACGGAAAAGAGTAAAAAGTTTACCCTAAAAAGTACAATGCTTTACTTCTAGCACGAGTTACTTCGTCAACATCTTGCCATAGCCCCTCCTGTGCATTGCTCATTGGCATCCTGTATCCTCCATAACAACCCCATGCAGCGCTACAGG
>NW_009208362.1:0-16454 GCF_000690835.1 Fulmarus glacialis
AACAGAGAGATGACTGCAGGATTTTGCAATAGTAAGGCTTGCCTTCTTTTGTCAGCGAAGATTGACTGAAAGCACATTGCTCCAGTTCATCAGGGGAAGAGAAGAAAAAAAAGGGGAACTTGGGACTAAGAGAAGCATTTTGCACAGCATCACAGAGTAGATCTTTGGCAAAAAATCACGCCACATGTTAATCTTGATTCTTTGTAGCTTAGCCTTGTTCTTTGTCTCTGAGCTCAGGACTGGGGGCAGTTCATTGCTTGTGACCCCTGCGTGGTGGGAGGATCCCCTACTTGCTTTAGAGGTGACCCCATACAGCAGGGACAGTCCTGTCATCCCCAGTCCTGCCCATGGAGTCAGCTGGTGGTCAAAGGCCAGCTGCCCAGGAGCAGAAAGCACTCTTCCTGCCACCTCCCTCAATGCCCAATAGCTACTCCAGCTATCTTGGGAGCACCTAAAATATAAGACGCCTGCTTCAGTTAACCGAGTAATACAATTCATTATCTTCATTAGAAGCACAAAGTCCCACTGAGCTGGGAGACATCATATCCTGAAGAAGCATATTAGTAGTGAAGATATAGTCAATTAGAAAACAGCCATACAACACACATGCTCTTCTCAGGTTGAGGTGTACTCCTAACTTCACGCTCCCTTCGGGTAGAGAGTCATGGGTGGGACTGAGCCCTCTAAACGCAATTTGACTGGCATGTCTGTGGAAAAGGACACCAGACTGGGAGCAGAACCTGCCTCCCACTTTTTGTTAAAAGAAATGAAAATATTTGAACATCCAGAGGCAAAAGACTTTCTTTAAAAATTTGCAGTTTAGGTACTAACAAAATAAAGAAAATGGGGACATAACTGTGAGAAGTTTTCTTTTTTCCAAAGCTTTCCCCAATTAAAAAAAGGATTCTCTTGGAGTTTTCCTAAACTTTGAAAAGAAGCAGCTACGCTATACAAAACTGATTCACTACACTGATGGACGGGAGAGGGCTGGGGGGGAACACACAAGAGAGAGTCCATTTAGCAAAAGAACTAAAACACTAATGAATGTTACTGCGTGAAAGGAGAGAAGAGGACTGAGTGCATGTGTCTGTGTGCGTATCACAAAAAAACCAAAACGTTAAGAGAACTGCAGATACAGGATTAAGTGAAAGCAATCATAGGGAAAACCATAGCATTATTAAGCTTTGGTTCAAAGCTTACCAACTGTGCCACTACGGCAAAAGTTTCTGACGGTGTTCTCTTTAGAGCAAGATTCTTGGTACTCCCAATGTCTTTTACTTTCCTCACCTAGTTGCCCTAGGTAACCCTGGGTAGATTTTGTGATTCTTACTCAAGACAAACATTAAGTAATTCCTCAAAGATAAAAGTATTAGGCTCCTTCACTCATCCTCACCCAAGAGAAGCATTTCATTCTGCAAAAATCACAGCACAGCGAAAAAAGAAAAGGCTGATTCATCTGCAATGCAGCTAACCCTTAATTGCTTACTTGCACTGTCAAGCTCTACGTTCACAGTGCCAACTTGCCGTTTATTTTGGCTAATTATACGACTTTCAAAGGAAAGACTGTTCTTACAAAGCACTGAAAGAAGGGGAGGAGGCATTATATCAGTCTCCTGCACATTTCATATTACATATAATTAGCCTCCAAATTCAGATATGTCTAAGGAAATTACATCCGCTTATGGCAAGGCTGGATCTGGCCCCAGAACACAACCAGATTTGCAGAGAAGGCAAATCTTGTCATCTTTGCTTTCTGCCCCCTGTTGCTAGTGTCCAAATGAAAATTAGCAAAGGAACAAGATCTATTGGCAAGACTGAAAAGTACATGGATTCAAAGTGTCCAACATTATTAAACATATGAATAAAACCATTCAAGATAGAATCAAATTCCTTGGTGGGCAGAAAGGCTATTCATAGGCATCCAGGGAGAATTTGCACTGTAACTTCAGAATCATACAGCTTCAAATTGTCTTATTTGAGATGTTTAGATAACGGAGTCCCCTGAGTTTTTCTATTCTGCTCAGTGTGCATCAGTACAATAGCCAAAGAAAAACTCAACACACAAAGGATTAAGATATGCTATTTCTTCACAAATATAAAGGAACATGGAAAATGCCTGAAGGTGAGAATGTCTTGCCCTTGTCTTTACAGCTTGTGAGCAATCAGCATGGCTATTGATATTCGATACTGAATTTCATAAAAAGCACAAAAGTATGATTAAGCCACCAAAAAAACCTGGAGAGTATCCAGGGTTTAATTACCATCATATCAGATTTTTAAACACTGATGAGAGCAAGTGTCAAACAAAAAGAACTGCATGCCATACAGCACACTTCAGGGACTGCCTATTCACGAGGTTGATGAGTGCCCAGCAAACTGACTACAAGCAGGAATTAGAGATTTAACATACTGAAGAAAAACAGAGCCATTAATTTATATGGATCTCAAAGAACTTGAACACAAACAAGAAAGTCAGCGGAGTCCTGTGAAAACATGACACAAGAGCAGATAGAATGAGAATTGGAGAATAAAGATCACTTAGATTAATTATAATCCAAATCACTTCTTTCATTTGAAGGACAAGATCTGCCAGACACCCTTTAACAAATGCTCCCCCAATTACATTAGCATTTGGATTCAACTATACCTAGAAGATCTAACCAAATTCCAGTCCACACTGTTTTCAGGTTTACACATACAGAAAGGCAGTCTTCGATCTGAAAGGAATCAAGAAGGACAAGACAAACAGTAGGGAAAAGTAAGCGTCCGTATCTTTTTGCATTTGGGCAACAAAAGCATGGAGACACGGTGCATGTCTATGTCAAATGGAGACAGTTGCATACCTGGACCTTGTTGTGCACTGTTTCAAAAGTGTGTCTGTGTCACAGCCACAAAGCCCAACCCTACATCTTGTAAGAAGATTATATACAGGAGATCAAGAACAAATACAAGCATATATAGGTCTTCCCAAGGGCACACCCAGTATCTTTAACTGAAGACATTTTCATAGCCGATTCAGAAGTTTGATATTAATTTACCCTATATTTTTTAAGTAATTCTGCTTAAAACGTAATCAGCAAGCTTTCACTGTCCATACACTGTGACGTCCCTCAACATGGCAGTCAGAAAGATGGGTTTTGCAAGATAATTTGGGCTAACTTTTGCAAGAACATCATTACTCCCAACCGTCAGTCTGATATTATGTGTTTCCCTCTCCTCTGCCACAAACACCTAAGAATACTGCACACAACAGCCAAAAGACGACTTCATGGAGTAAAGAAATAAATTTCTAAGGTATGCAGAATGCAGGATTGACAATTCAGCATAAAGGGTCTGAAATGTCTAGAACTGGAGGAGATTACTCTTGGATCTCAATAGTTGTGCAGAAGTTGCAAACAGCAATTTGCTCCTGCGTGCATGCAATCATCCAAAACTCTGTAACACAGAATTCTTACAGGAATAGCTGCACCAGAGTGATTTTAGTCAGGCACAGCTTCAAAATCCATTTTCTTTTTTACTAGCTTGATCAATGCCTGGAGGAAACATTGCAATACCTCACCTTATCCTCCTTCTCTAGAGCTACCAAATGCCTGTCCAAAAGTGGCACTTGAGGATTCAGTAGACACATGGCTGCTCTAGTATTTTTTAATAGTAAACAGCCTGATCTCTCACTAGAGGAAGAATACTAGACCAACATCTCTTCCCTGATACAACACAACACAGACTCAGAAGGTCCTGTGGGTCAGCACGTCCTCCCTGCACTGTAACTCAATCCTTTTTGTTTTCAGACATGAGAAGGCCTAAACACATACAAGCACTCCTATAGCTACTTTACAGAAAGGGAACAGAAGTATTCAGAGGTCACAAGGCCTGCCCTTTGGCCTTTCAAAGTCTGTAACTAAGGCCAAAGCAAATCAATAAATTTGACAATTCATTTAATCAATATTTGATCCAAATTTTGCTTCCTCTAGATTTTTCTGAACAGGAACTCTGGACTTGAAATAGGTCAGCAAAGCCAACAAAGCGCCTGGCTATCCCATAAGCAGGGGTTTTAGTACAGGGCTATTTACCTCTTGTCAATATGATTTATTTCCCCCTGTGAAATGCTGATATAAGTACTGATGGATGAAATATGGCAAGGGGTCCCATACTCCTCTTTAGCACCTTTGTAGAGTTTTGGTTTTTAATCTACTATTCGCTACACAGAGGAGTGTAAGGAGCATTTTATCTCCAAACACCAGCTCTGCTGACACAGCACTCCTGCACTGCAAGCACCCCAACAAAGCTGTTCTTTGTACCCATGACAGCTAAATCACTTCCTAACACAGCAAACCATAGTGAAACTCCCCAATCTCCTGTTAAGGAGTTTTGATGGCATAAATTTTGGTCATATCTCTTCATACTCTAACCATACAACTCCCTGATGTCATCCTAATATAGTAGAGAGTTGGGGAATGAGGGGAACCCTCATCTCAGTAGGTGGAGTGACTTGTCACATGTTATGGAGTAAATAACAGGCATGAAGAACTCCATGTCCGCAGAAAAGTGCCCACCGACAGCCCTCTGAAAGATGCTTGTTTTACTGGCTTAAATTCAACACATCTACTACATGTGTTGATTTAGTACCTACCTTTTTTTTTTTCCTGTTCATTAGACTACAGGTAAATCTCCGTCATATTTGCTTCTTCCTTTGGTACTGATAAAAGACCCTCCAGGATTCAGTTTCTCCTGTGCAAATTTCTATGAACATTAAATAATTGTGCCTCCACATCTGTCTTTTTGGATAATTATAAAGCAGGAATATGTCATCCTTCTCTTTCGTGCACTGGTGATCCCTATCCAGGAATGTTCTCCTTCCCCATATGGCCAGGATCCAGTAATTTGTCATGTCACAGTGTTCAGGGAATTCTTCCTCTCCTGCTAGGAAATGATCAGTCTGTTTTCATTTCCCTTGAGCCTTTAGGAAGAGATGATGACTTAAACGTCAAACTTCTGATTAATGTCACTTCCTTCAATGCAAGGTACAAAAACATGGAAAAAATAATAAGTCAACAATAAAGGACAGGCTTTATCAATTATTTAAACACTATTCACACATGAAAGATTCAAAGAGACTCGATATCTTTTTTGCCCCAGTGGAATATCCCATTATGAAAGTACCAGAGCTGTAAATTAAGTCTCTACCTGCTCCGTGAAGTGATTTAATTTTGGGTTTTTTTGAGTCACTTAAAATTAGGGCCAAGTTTTACTAAAATGTTGTTCTAGTTGCCATAGGTTAATAGTAATAGGAGGTTGTCAAAGGCTGAATTGTGTATTCTGAGCATCTGTTCACATGAGGTTTATGCTTGCCCCTTTTATACCCGCAGAGAGATGCATGCGTGCTCTGTTTATATAACGCAGCGTATGTATAGGACTTGGACCAAATCTAGGTCAGAAAGGAGCAGCTTAATTCAGATGATTGTCAGTTCCATTACATCACATACAGCTCCCTGGGGAACTGCAGAAGCATCCAATATTAAACCTGCAAGTATTGACCAGGGTCACTATTGCTTACTTGTCTATGGTAGACATAAGACAGAACAGCTGCAAATATCAGAAGTTCCTAGGCCAGAACCATTTTTTATGGCATCTCAGGATCTTTCCGAGATTGAATTGTGAATAAAAGATGTTATAAAGGCTGACAAAGCGAAAACCAACAAATCATCAGACAAGAAGATATAAGGTAGGAGTTCTGAAAGAACTAAAGGATGAAATAGCTCAGACTCTCAGCTGTGATATGCAGCCTCTTGATCAAAATCACCCTGGTGCTGGAGGTGGCAATATAATACCTGGAGAAACCAGGGGAACTACGGACCAATAAGTCCAATGACTCTCCAAGGCAAATAAATAGAAGCTACTGTTAATAAATCAATGTGTGATATATGAACAAATGTAACATTTTAGGAAGAAACAAACACCGCTTCATAAAGGGAAGTCAAACTTCACAGGCCTACTGAAATTCCCTGAACAAGTCAGAAAGACAAGGGAAATCACGTTCCTATGGTACACTTGGACTTCCTGAAAGCATTCAGCAAGGTCCCCCAGCAGTAGCTTTTAAGGAAACTAAGCAGCCATAATCAGAAGCAAGGGTCTCACATGGATAAATGATTGATCAAAAGACAAAAACTGAGTAGGAACTGGTCACTTCTTGTAGCAGGGAGGTCACTAGGAGTCCCCCAAAGGACTCATACTGATATCCGTGTCCTTCAAAATTTTCATAAATGTGCTAGAAAAGAACATGAACAACATAGTTTGCTGATACTAGGTTGCTCCAGGTGGTAAATAAGGGATCATTGTGAACAACTGTGGAATAGCATTGTGGAGCAAACTTGACTGGGCTATAAAATGGCAGATTAAATTCAGCGTAATAAACGTAAAATTCACTGAGTGCAGGTTACAACCTCCATGCCAGTTGAAAGCCAGATAAGATGACTTTAACCTTGGCTTAAGCTGCGTATGAGAAATCAGACCAGCAGAAAAATCCAGAGCTGAAGTTGTCATCTTCCCCTAAATGCCATCTTCTAGAAAAACGGATACTGTTGAATACTTGGAAACTGTTGGAAATACTCCTTGGATACCCAGATACTGCTAGAACTGGAGAGATCTAAACTGCATGTTGGACATCAGGCAATCACCACAGTGGCCAGGGACAGACATAGTTCCCTCCTGCCCTTTATTAGCAATTAGGGAACTGAGGATCAACTCAGGGAACTGAGCTGACTGCTTCAAGGTCATGCTCATGTGAGTCATGGCAGGCATAAATAAATCAGTTTTCAAGATGTTTGATTCACAACATATCATCTCCTTGTACTGCTCACATGAGTAAAGAGCTGCAGGATTAAACTCCACAGGAAAAAAAACCAGAAATTGGCCTATCAATTACCCCACATTTTCCACATTACCTCTCTAAGCCACCAAGGGGCAATCCCCCTCTCTGTTATACAGCTGCTGCTTTCACACAGGCAAATTCTGTATAACTGACCAGAATTTGACCCTGAAATATTCTTCCCCATTTGCAGTCTCAATTGCAAACACATGGTGAGAATCTACTTTTGGTTTTAATTAGTTTCTCACTTTTTGGAGGTCATTTGTGTGTTCTCAACTTAAAATACTATGCATATCATTACCTCAGAGGGTGGCCTGATATGAAGTCGGTGGTATATTAGATCTAAGTCCTGCAACAGAATAGGACAGACCCACACACAGGAGTGTTTTTAGAAACAAGAATTTGCTGAGCAGAGTGCACCAAATATGCATTTGATGTTACCTTCTCATGAAAAACTGATGTTTTTTTCCCCCCATCACCTCTGTAATTGTTGCAATTAAAGCAACAGAAGTGCAAGATTTCAGGACTGAGCTATGGTTAAATGTTTGTGTTAAATTGTATCAACTTACTGCACTAGAAATTGACTGTGTGCTCATGCAATTACAGGCTCCATTGCAAGGCACACACATAATGAGACAGTAAAGAATGTCTTTTTGTGTTAAGTTGTATCAACTTACTGCACTAGGAATTGACTGTGTGTGCTCATGCAATTACAGGCTCCATTGCAAGGCACACACATAATGAGACAGTAAAGAATGTCTTTAACTTTGCTCTTTCCCAGTTTCTGGTGGTTCTACTTTGCTGGGCTAGGTTCCTATCATACTTCTACAAAAAAACGCTCAGAAGCAGCTTTTCTTGTCATTTATTTGGGTGCAAGCGAGGCATAAGGTGGAGTAACCTCTGGAACTTGGTATGCGTTGATGAAGTGCGAGTTTGTACACAAAGTTCTACCACTAATGAACTTTTGAAGGCGAAACATTCCTGCATCAAGATTTCCAGCAGGCTGCAAATATGTGATTTAGGAGGAGCAGCTTGCTAAGGTAAATTATCCGAAATTGTATACTTCAGGATGTCAGGCATCAGCACTTGTGCAGGCCACCTAGATGGGATGCTAAGACCCCTCAAGTCTTCCTCCTTCTGCACAGAAGGATAAGCAGTACCAAGATGCAAGGCTGAAGACTCAGACTGAGCTGCCTGCAAAGCTTGTTACCAGCATGTGATACTGTCCAGAATGCCCCACGCTCCTGTGGGCCAGTCCTCGGCGCAACACATCTGCAGAACATTGTGCTGCTGAGATGGGGATAGGAAGTACAGGCCTGTCCTCAGATGTGGGTGGGTTCAAATATTCCAAGGCTACTTCTTACCAGGTTTTTCTTTTTCTCTGTATTTACCCTTTCCATTCTTTCAGCAAACATTCCTGATCAGTTCTTTTTACACTGGCTTTATATCTTTGTTACAGGGTGATGATGGATCAAATGAGCTTCCTGCCTCTGAGCTGCCAAGAAATGGATGTTACATCTCGGTCTCCCCACTGTGCTGTCACATGTGTTCATTTGAGAATCATGCCAGAGAGAGGAATAAAGCTCAGGGACATTTCAACAGAAATGTATTTCGGCAATCCTTAGAGAAGACAAAGAGGTAACAAGATTATTATATTACCTTTACAGACACAGTACTAATTATTATATTACCTTTACAGACACAGTACCAGACCCACTGGTAGAGTTATTAGCAGAGTTGCTGACTGCCAAATGAGCATGTGCTACATGAAAAAATCCAACATAAAAAAACCCCACCCAAACCACGATAGTTTATGTAAACCTATAATGGGCCTGAAGATACTGGAAAAGAGGGACACTTTTCAGAGCATTAGGAAATAGCTCCCAGGACCTTTGTCAAATATTTAGCCTTGATTTTCAAAGCCTTATTTTCTCTCTGCCCTGGGAAATTACTCAGAGTTAATACATCAAATAAATTGATAAATAAATTGAGTTCAACAGCAGACCTTAAATTCAGATGTCTATAATGTACAAAAAGGTTTAAACTCCATTGGTCTTTGCTCCTGCATATTTGGATACACTGCTTCTCTGTATTTTAGGCCGAGATCATGTGTGCCCCCCACAGTCAACATCTAGGCTCAGCTCTGCCCTTATGTTTCCCAGCTCACTGTGGTCTCTGACTCACAGCTCACTCATTTTGTAACCAACACTCCCACAAGTTCTGTGGTATATTAGATCTAAGTCATGCAATGGAATAGGACAGAGAAGGGAATGGACCCGATATACCCAGAGAGAATATTTAAACTAAAAGTAATTATATTTAAACCACATTGGCAGCCAGAGCTGTTGTAATTAAAATAAGGTTTATTTTGCACATTAAAAAACCTGCTCTTTATTTTCATTGCAGGAAACCGTCTACTCTGAACATTAATAATGCCTTTCAGCTACCGACCTGGCTGGAAACCAACATACAGCCAACCTCCACAAGCACTGAGCACTTGGCTTAAGATTTTTCACCAGAGTTGCTTGTAGTACTTCTGCTACCCAGCAGACAGTGAACCTGAAGACAGACAGGGGACTATCATAAGGGGCAGGACCTCCAAACCAAGCAGGTGTTGGATTCTGGGAACTTATTAGAAGTTGTAGCAGTGCAATAGGTCATTACCTGCCTGAATGCATTACTTGGACAGTGCTGCTGCATACAGAAAATACCTACGGAAAACAGTGAATAGTGCCAAAGGTCCTTTAAGAGTAGAAGTAGTCAGAGAAGACAACAAATTTTCATTTTAAATGCTTGTAAGACATCCAGATTCTATGTTGCTCAGACACACGCACCTGCCTAGACAGAGAGAAAGAACAGGTCTGGTTATACCATTTCTGTTGTTCAGGTACCCACAACAAATCGTAAGTTGAAAAAAAAAAAAACCCACACCATACAAGTGTTATGTCAGGTGATTTTGAAGCACTCGAAAATAAGCACCCAAAAAGATGCTATGCCCTCATTTAAGTCAAAGTTGGGCATATTTACAGCATCACTGACCAGCAACATCTCCTCAAGAAAGAGCAAGAGGTTCATTTCCCAAGCCTGTCTTTAGGATGTAATTTCAACAGCTAAACTGCTGCTCTGCCTTCTATCAATTTTCCAAACAACAAGGTTCAAGCAAGCCTATTCACTATTTGTGATGGGCTTTAAGAAACATGTCACAGAATCAAATTTGAGTGCTGTAGCTAACTTTCAAGGGTACAAAAAAAAGCTACACAGCCAGCAGCCTCCCTCCAGGATTTAACTGCTACTGCATGCAGTGCCTTCTAATGTTCCTGTGTGTCACTCGAGATACCACTGGGACCTCCTTGCACCCACACCCCAGGCAACTGCCTGCCTTTGAAAGTGCGCGACCACTTCTCCCATCTTCATCACATCCCCCTTTACTGCCCCTTTGAAAAGACAGTCACTCTAGCTCTGCAGAGCGGGAGGCACCCACAGCTGCTACGGACACCACGCAGCCGCAGTTGCCTACCTCCAACCCCCTGTGAAGGAAAGTTTCTAAAGTGCCTGGAGACACTGGGCATGCAGCTTGCAGAGGACGGCTTCTCCCCAGCCTTTCCCCTAGGACACGCTCTGCCTCCCAGGTGCGCGGGAGGGAATCACGTGCAAACTTCCTCAGCAGTGCCAGATCCAAAACTCTCTTCTTGCCTTAACCTGTAGCCAGCAAATACAAAGCAACAGTACAAAAGCCAGCGAGAGCAACAAGGCAGTTTTCAGGTGGCCCCAGCAGAAGCAGCGTGCGCTCTCGGTGGGAGAGCGGCACGACCGAGCGTTCACCACCACCTCGCTGCCTTCCTTGTAATTGGCATTTGCCTCTCCCGTGCTGCCTTGCAGATCTTGGCAGATACTGTGCGGTACTAAACCCAGAAAGTCTGAATGGGATCAAAATAGCTTCGACATATCTGCCTAAGCCTGATGAATGCCATTTCAACTCACTCCCATAAGATTAGCATCTTGCTCTATAAACGACTTTTCAACATAGGAAAAACAGTTTCTACCAACAGTGTGTAGTGCTACAGATAACTAACATGAAAAATGTCATGAAACGTAGGCATCGAATAACAAAATAATCAGTTTTTCCACTCAGATGCTTTATAATATTACTTATGTTTTTTTGTGAGATGTGGTGTTCATAATAAATAATTTAAAGACTTAATGTTCGCTGGCTCCTTTGTCATCAGCAACTCTTGAATTGCCAAATGAAAGTATTTCATTTTTTGGTATTCTGTAAAAAGACCATATATTTGTCAACAATTTTATAACTCTTAGCAGTGCTCCATGAATATCATCAGCATTGGATCCTGTCTCAAAGGCCTACTATATAAAGAAAAAATTTAAAAAGCAAGTCTGATGATTCCCTTTTTCTTTTTATTACAGCAGCACTATTCGTGCTGCTATCATTAAGGGTCTGTCAGTATTTTTATTAGAAACCACTACTCCAGGGGTTTATAACTCAGCAGTAAAAATTCACTCCAGAATGAAACTTGTCATGCAAGGGAGCTCTTATTTAAGCCCAAATGTCAGAAAATTATATTTATATATTTTTTAAAGTTATTTTAAAGCACTTTCAACTGTTCAGGCAATTGGACTACATCACTGACTGATAATTTGAGCCCCAGCATTGCAAAAGGAACTTGCTGAACGCGACATTCAGAAATAATGTCCTAAAGCTTGTGGCCACCGTGTGACTACAAGGCCAAAATCTACGTATGTCCATTTTTAAGGAGTGCCTTAAGACAGACAGTATATTATCAACAGTACTTAAATCTCTCATGAACTTCAGTTGCTGTCTACTCAGAGCTAAAGCCAATCCTTCATATCATTCTGGTTATACCAAAGATGACCATTCAACACAGTTTAACATTGCTCAGAATTTCAGAGCCTCTTAGGGAATTCAGCACTCAGGTCCTATTGCATTTCAGTGCATGCTTCAGCAGATGCCCAACTTTTTAGCTCCTTTGCAATCCCTAGCTTAAGCTATCCAAATAAATATTTTCAGAGTGCTACAGAAAGCAGGGCTAAATCTTCTATGACCTTGAATCATTCCATGTTTTCTTTATTCTTTTTTGCAAAACAGGGAGAATAAAGAAAGCAACTAATTGCAACAAATACAATAATCTATACTTCATCGAGTGGTCAGATCAGAATGACCTAAGTGTATAAGTTTTGAACAGCAATAAAATCCCACCACCAGTAGCATCTGTCACCCTGGGAGGCCTGTAGAGTAAAAATTTCTATAACTTGGTGGCCAACCTCTGATCCATAACATACACGCAGCGTTCAAGCTGTGCAAGTATAATTCAGTCAATGGTACATTCCAGAACTCTGTCTTCTTCCTTGATGCAGCTCTGGCATACCATGTTACGTGATGAGGAGGGGACACAATGCTAGGCTGAAGTCCAGCACACAATCCGATCAAGTACCTACAACACTCCCAGCATCAGCTAAACCCTCAAAGCACTCGCATACTCCTCCACAGCCCCCACTGCTTGGTATGGTCTGCAAAGGATAATGGAGCAAGGAATCACTGCAGGCAGAAGAGACTGAAGCATTTCAAATGTGCGAGTCGTGGCTGAAAGTGCAAAGAACAGATCTGACTCCCAGGCCAAGTCTGGAAACTGCTATGCCCAGCTAAGCTATGGTAACACGGATGCTGGTGTACTTGGAGCTGAATGAATTCAGGGTAAGAATGAATGAATCGGGGTGAGAGCAGGAAATACAGCAGGAGATGAGATGAGGGACCTGGGGCTCAGCTATTTGCGAGTGTGCGATACAAAGATGCAAGAGAATCCTGGAGGTACAGGAGCAAGGCAAGTTTTCAGAAAATGAGGAATAAAGCTCTGAAAATAGAAAAGCTGGAAAATGGGGATGAGTCCCTTGTTTGGGAAATGTAGGGGTGGAGTAAAAGGGAGACTCCTTGCCATATTGTGGTTTTGAAACACAGCTCCTCTATTACAAAAGCGTGGTCACTCTGTATCATATACGATAGACTGTGGGCAGACAGACATTTTGCTGGACAGAATGGTCAAACAAGAGAAACAGAATGACAGGGTAACACTGAAATACTCCTGCTGGGGAAAGAGGCACATAACTTCCTCAAGAGGACTATTTTAATAGTTCTGTAGCTCTACTGAGAAATTTCAATATTTAACCTGCGGACTACATTCCCTAACCTTCACTCTGGAGGCAGCAGGATGCACTTGACAAAAACTTCAGATGGCTCCCATTTTGTGCAATAACGTCTATTTGATGAGCTCATATTGCACACTAAGTTCTGTATTATCCCCAATGTGCTTTATGGAAGTGAATCATTCCAGTTGGACTGCAAGAAGAGAGATTGTAAATTATGGAACAACTACGTTTAATACAAAATGCCAGTTCAGCCAAGGTCAGGTTTTGGAGGGTAATGGGAGAATTTGCTTCTTAAAAGATGCCCGATTTTGAAATGTGGCCGATGATATTCATTTCCACAAATCCTCCAGAAAAGCTTTTTGCTCTTTTCAAGAATGCCAGTTAATAGAGTTGCACCACCTGTGACTTAATTAATGCTCTTTATTGCTCATTAGACTAAAATCTGGTAATTTTAAGTGGAAGGGAGCTTTGAGCAAATGATCACCTTTTTAGAGCAATTCCCGATTTGTCTTTGACCAAGACTGTTTCTTATGCGGCTATAATCTACAGTAACGGTTGTCTGACAAGAGCCTTTTAACTGAAATTGCTCCTATTACAGCTGTAATAAAATCAGTTTAGAAGATGAAGAGGCTGGCTTTATGGGTTCATCCTTCACTCCCCCCTCTTTAGGTGAGATTTCTATTGTTCATTGTACTTTGTAACACATTAAAATATTCAAAATCATCAGAGGTTTTCATGCCAGCTACCACAGAATCAGGCAAAACCCTTGAAAGCAGACAAGGTGGGTGAAGAAGCAGCCTTGCTGCCACGGAACAGAAATGGTTCAGGGACATAACACAACACCCAGAACACACAAGGCGAGAAGGCTGGAAGCAGAATT
This sequence comes from Fulmarus glacialis, assembly GCF_000690835.1. Classification (NCBI taxonomy): domain Eukaryota; kingdom Metazoa; phylum Chordata; class Aves; order Procellariiformes; family Procellariidae; genus Fulmarus; species Fulmarus glacialis. Next base: position 13,923 of record NW_009208362.1, read on the forward strand.
TACCTGAGGGAACACTGGTCAGGTGAAACACTCATTTTTAAAAATCAGACCTAGGAAATAATTCAGGAGAAACAAGCATTTCAGCAGCTTTCATTTGTGTTCTTACTTTTGTAATACAAACTAAAAGGTGGGCTTGAAGGGCAGTACCCTGGAGCACTACCACCTGAGAACTGAGAGGGATCCTTTGATCCAAGCTGGCCACGTTCGGAGGAAGACTCCAGAGTACCACTGAGATGGTCAGGAGCTGCATTTCTGGCTGAATTTGTACGTTACTAAATGTCATTTAAGTTATTGGCATTCATTTGATTGGCAAACGGATGGGCCTCCTAACATTGATTATAATTATTGTGGTACCTCTATTATTGCTTACCAGTTTAGCATTTCAGTAACTTCAGCAAGTCTGCTCATGGTATGCTTATGAGCACCATTAAAGCCCTCCCGTTTCTTCTCAGAACCAGTTTTGTGGCCTTCTAGTTCAAGCATTTATGCCAAACAGAGAAGCATAGATGTGGTTTTCTCACTTCTAGAGCACTTTCATGCAGCATCTACTACACAGTGGAATGTACCCCATAGCATACACAATCTCTTCTGGGAGGGTGGATGGTTTTCCTAAGGCTCTAGAACAGCATACGGAGAAGACCAAGCCCGTTCAGATAAAATAATCTGAACCATAGCTCTGTTCTTGAGTCCAACTAAAACTTCAAAAGAATAAAACGCTTACATCACAAAGAAGCTAAGCACATGTTTTAGCTTTAGGTATATGCTCAAAACTCACTAGCATTGGTTTAACTGCTGGATTTAACAGGATTGACTTCAGTATGTACTTAAATATTTTACTGAACTGGGAATTTTACAGATCTCATTTAACATGAAAAGGTTTTAGAAATGACCCAGGTGTACAGTAGTTATGAGCTTCTGAAACTTTTACCTACTGATGTGGAATTTACAAAAACGAGCTTCAGATCGCTACAACCCTAAATCCCCTTTGACTTCCACCGAAAATTCAACTCTTAATGAACTCACTCACCCAACTCACCGCTTTGACAACAATTTCCATAATCTAGAACCTGAAAAATGAAAACAGATTCTGGAGATCTTCCACTTCCCTACAGCTCTGCAAAGCTTATTAATCTGCGCGTGGTATACTAACAGATCTTACAAAGAAGCACTTTCTTAAAACATTTTGAAAAAACTGATTTGCAGCAAATGCTACAGATTAGGAACAAGTCTCAGACAAACGTTCAAACCCATAGTGTCCTTACTGAAACAACTAAGTCTTCTGAAAATTATCCATGCTAGGTGGTCTACGCCTTTTCTGCAGACAAACTGTCAAATATTTAACTTTTTGGGTATGTATTTGAGGATCTGCCTTTTAATCCGTGAAGTAGCTCTGTGTTCCTACAACGTTGAGATGCAATAGTTGTCCCTGTCCCGTAAGTCGAACAAATGCCTCCCAGGTGTCCACTTAACAAAAGTCTTCCTGCAGTAAACTGTTCCACTATACCGGTTCAGCTCCTCCTTGTAAACAGCAGTGCTGCTGATTTGCCATTTCAGGTACCTCAGGTACCTTAAAGCATTACAATAAAAAGAAGGAAAAGATTACAACCCGCCCAAGTTCTCACAGTCACAGGTCTGGGTGGGCACTGCTATTTCTCCGTTACTCTTCCGCAGGGGCTTGCCAGCAGCGACACGAGCTACTGTTTTTCACTGACTCCTTTACACTGGGAATGGGCTGTACCTGACTGGGTCACTTCAGGCAGTCCCATTGCCTGTGGATTAAGTATTTATTCAGTCGCGTCTGTGGCTCTGTCCCAACAAAGGAATGGTTACCTGCTTTTTTTGCACCCAGACGGTCATTGGAAAAAGTTAGCTAAGAAGAAACTCCAAAGGAAGAATAGTTAAGTCATTGGCACTGGCAACGTTCTCCTAGACGTTATATTCCTTCAGCCCTACCCTGCTCAGGATTAGTGTTTTGGAATACATCAGGCTGCCAACACTGAGTGATCTCAACAGGCCCACAAAACGTTCTTGGGCTGGAACAGAGAGAAATCCCCCAGTGCTCACCAGTCCTAATGTTGACAAAACTCCCTTTCACATCACTGGAAAGACAGCCAGGGGGGAAGGCTGAACACTGAAATCCACTACTGGGGTGGTTAATGTCCCAAAGGAGCTTGTCCGTTGCTGTTAGTGATTTCCCTGGGCTCTGGATCGCATCCTGAATGCGGTGAAAGCACTGCAGTTCTGCATATCATGCATAGCTCTTTTCATAGCAAGCCAAAAAGGAAAAGCAAGACCAGGCAACAAGCCTCAGAGTGCCTGGCCAAAGTCCACTTGGCTACAGCCAGAGCTCCTTCTGGACTCCAGAGCACCATGGAACAGGCCTGTGCATGCTGGCTCCTAGCAGCTGTAACCGTCCAGAAAACTCCATTTTCTCTCCTCTGGTTACAGATTATTTCAGTTTTGAAAAAATACTTCACCTTAATTTATACATATTAAAAATATATAGTGTGTTATATAAACTATATATTATTA
>NW_009208363.1:0-1429 GCF_000690835.1 Fulmarus glacialis
TCAAAATGTTTTCCTTTTATATAATTTTCATGTCTTTTTTTTAAAAACTAAAGCATGATGATACCTAAAAGAAATAAGTTGAAGATAGCAGAACTATTCTTTAATAAACATAGTCTCATATTTGTCATTTTGTGAGAAGAAATATATTTACAAGTATGTGCTGCATGAAATAGAAATTTGAGGTAGAACTGGTATGCTGTGTGCCTGAATTACAAATGTATGTAATATATCGCAATGAGCACAGCAAAGTCCTAGGTAGTAAAACCATTGTGTTTATTGCTAGTATTTAGCAGTAGCTGATAAATATATTTATAAATATAACAAAATGATTGGTGCTTGTCAGGAATTTACTACCTGTCAGGATGGAAAGGAAAGAATAGGGCAATTAGGAAACTGCAACCAGCCTGGATTTTGAGTCTCAGGTTCTGATTTATTGATGAAGAACACGCATCTGTAACAAAATGTAATCCTCAGTAAAGATTCTTTCATCTTCTTTCATACTTACCTTTAACACTCTCTTTCCCAGTTACAAACTCCTTTAACCTAGTGATTTTACAAATATGCTTGGACTGTCAAAACATTTGTACATTAAAACATTTTGACAGTTGAAGAAAAAAAAGAAACAATGAATTAAAAACAAAGAAGGTGCATTTACATTGCAGTAGTAGTAAAAGCCCTTCTTACGGACATGCAGACATAGAAGAAACCTTTTCTTCCGTCTTTTTTTAGGTCTGTAAGCTGCTTAGAAATGCCTTGAGAGCAGATACAGTTCCTGTTCTTCAAACACGTCAGTTTGGCTATGCTAGAAGTGCGCATCACTTAGGGCACAGTGGTGGTGACCAAGAATCTCTAGAGTGACTTAACCCTTTTTACTTCCTCTATGCTTCCTTCCCCCAGCCCCTTAAATCCCTTGAAAAAGAAAACAGCCTTACCTAATAATTTTTAGTTCTTAGGAATCTTTCCAATGCTTTCATCAAAGCAACAGCTTAAATCAGTATGGTAGGACTCGCATGAAAAATAATAGCAGACTAGAAGCCATTTTGAAAGTTGTTTTGGCCTATTATGCCGAACTGTGTCCAATGTCACTTCAAATAAATATATTCATGAGCACTGAGCTTAATCTGAAGATTATAGCAGATGGCTTGTTCTTCACACCAACAGCTGTCATTAGGGACTTTGGAGGAGTTATGGACATATTTATATATCTTGTAAGTTTTTATATTTACGGGAGGTTTCTGTAGCATTCTTAATTTTGGTATCTTTGGATAGATCTTTGGTAATGTTAAAAAGTTTGGCTCTGCACCCTGCTGCAAATGCAGTAGTGTACTTTGTGTACAAACACCAGTTTTCATGTGCAGTCCTGTCAGTTATCATAGAAAATGATAACCCTGACCTCGGGATCAGCCTGACCTCGGTGACGGGGAAGATT
>NW_009208364.1:0-5739 GCF_000690835.1 Fulmarus glacialis
ATATATATATAAAAAATTTTCTTTTGCTCTAGTCACAGAAAAATAGGAAACATTATTAGCAATGGAAAACACAGCTCAGAATCAAAAGATGATTAAAAATGCTTCTTTTCTTGATAGTGCCATTGTGTTAGGGTAGGAATTGAGGAGAGCGAGCCTTCAGAGACTGCAGCAGACAGGCAGTAACAAGTCTAAAAATAACAACGTATGGGCAAAGTCAAAGAACGCGAAGCTGTGTCTCTGCAAGACGTTGAGCAGCTCCTGAGTGTTTGGCACCTGGCAGGGCTGAACTCCTGAACACTGACACCAGGATTCTGTTCCTCCACCTCACTTTGATTTTATCTTTATCTTTCACAAGCATTGAAGATGAAACAGAGAAACAAGCTGAGCTGAACAGGAAAGTTTGAAATGTGTAAAGTTATATAGCAAATTGAAAGTGAAGGGGTCACTGTGATCTTGAATTGCTGAAAGGATTTACCTGCAAACATGAGGCATAGAGAGAATCGCCCAAAGCTTAGAGCACAAGAATACAACTTGGGAGAAAAAGTCTCAAGTCTCCAACAGATTTCTCATAACTTTAGAATAGCAACTGGGTTTCATGGGATTAGTCCCATATTTCTAACACTGACGTGGAAGAAACCTCTTTTCACATTCTGCTGTGGAAGAATAAACACTTTCTAAACCTGTGAGATGTGCAGAGACTATGTTGTGGCAAGTTGCACAAGACACTGTAATTCAGTCTAAGCATTTAGGAAGTTGGTCAGATTTGGTGTCTAAATCACAGCCATGTCTTCCAGTTTCCATAGTGCGTGACTGGGATGAATAATTTTTTGATGACGTTCATTTATAGGAACAATAATTCAAGTGCCTTTAGCTTGTCTAGAACTGCTTGCCATAGTGCAGCTGCTGCTGTTTGGGTGCAGAATCAGCCATTGCATGTGTGAAGAGGTACCAGGTATCACATTTCCACTGTGGCAGCTCCTTCTCTGATGGAGGACACGGCCAGTGACTTTTCTTGTGGCAGGATAGGAAAGGAGTCTGTTAGAAGTGCACATTTACAAGTAACATGACAATGAGTGTGCAGGGTATAGCTCACATCAGTCATTAAGTGGGCTGTCTTAAAGAGGAGCCTTGTTACATCTGCTCTGCTTAGGAACCATGTGTCTTAGCAAGGTGATTGCGGATGGTTACCTGAAAATGTTTCTTGGTCGCCATTAGGGAGAAGAGGCAGGTTCTTTGTGTCAAGTGGGACTGATTCCTCCTCCACTCCTCCAAATCATTCTGCAAATACTTCCTTCTTGAGGTCAGAACTCAGCCACCTCCTCAATAATATGTTACAGGACATTTGCTTCTGGGGCTGCTGTTTTTCTGATGATAGACAGAATTTTGTTTTATGTCAGCGTATACACTGAAAGTCCCATGCTCTTTACACAGAAAGGGTGCTGTTTCCTGTGTTCTGGCTCAATTCCATTCCACACAGTTATTTCATTTCATGTAATTTCAATTAATGCTTGCAGGCATGTGTTGGCATAAATTGAGGAATGATTGAAAAGACTGCAAGTGTTCTAGAAAGCAGAGAAATATTCAGGGACATTGGTAGACACCATATTTGCACCATATTATACACCTTTCTCCAAACGCAGAGTCGGAAGACTTTAAGCCAAATTGAAGATGACAAAATCAAAACCCAATGAAGAAAATGGTCTTAATATACAGCATATAACTAACTCCTGCTTCTTGGAAGAAGTGCAGAATTAGGTGACCTAAGGACTTACCATTACATAAAAGAGGAACCAAAATATACCTCTGTAAAAGCTCCCTCTTCAATTTGAATCAAAGAAGTAGTAAAGCCCAGACTTCTAACTCATGAAAGCCTTGATTTAGTAGACTGCTTGAATATGCACCAGTATTTTAGGCTCTAAGTAATTCCATTGACTCCATTAACATTCCATGCTCACTTAAAATAAAGCAAACGTGAAAGCGTTTATTAGATGTTAGCCTAAGAAAACTGTTAATTATATGGCATGAAGAAGACTTTTTCCATGAAAACTCTTTTAGAATTTGTTCCGGTGTATTGCTTTCTCTTGTTGTGCCCATTAGGGATGAAGGGAGACCTGAATGCTTTTGTGGAGCTTGTTAGCCTTATTAGACTATATCCAACATAAATGTCAAACACTGAAAAGTACAGTCAATCCCTTTCACTGGATTCATGATAGGCTCTGCCTGACACAGACTTAGTATTAGTCCTGGTGCAGGTAATGATGGTTCAAGTAAAAACTTAATCAAATTATTTAGTATCAGGCTAAAAATATTTAGCATCACATTCAGGTTTAGAAGTGAGAATGGGACTTCGGTATCTTTGCAGAAAGGACGCACTTTATTTAAAATGCAAATTAGATCAATCCCAAAGTGCATGTTCATTTGTCTTTAAATCTCTGTATGTTGCTGCTAGGCTTGCCTTCTTTGCTGAATTTCAGAAAGAAACATGTTGTCATCAGCGTAACTTTGTACCGGGGGGAGTTCCTCTTCTCTATAGCCCCCTGCTCCCATTATAGGTCTTCTAAAGAAAACTTCCGTTGCAACCCAAGATGCTGATACCTCAGTGGGGTGGGTAAGGGTAACTTGGATCTACAAAGAACTTTTAGCACCTGCAGCTCTTCTTCAGTGCTGATGTCTATTTTCTACGCATGTGTGTGATACATCTTTGCATGGAGAAGGCAAATTTCATTGTCTTGTGATTAGAGCAGAGGTGTTTCCTACTCACAGGTCTTCATCTGTTGGCACTGGTATAATGAGAATCACTAAACTTCTCCCTTTCTTAGTCCTACCCCTCACGCTGAAAAGGGGAGAGCGACCACAAAAGAAAGGTTTTTTTAGAGCAGGTGGGAAAATTCTATGCTTGACTTCAGTGCTTAGCATTTGAGACTGTATTGTTTTGGACAAATACACATAACGACACCACAGGCCACACAGAGGACTCAGAACTGAATATTCTCAGCCAGCACATGCTTTACAGAATGTGGTTTATATTGTTAATTTCTGTGGGTGAATTTCTTGAGACTTGTGCAGTCTCTTGTGTGCTTGGGGCCACGTCTTCATTCTACCTATAACATCATGAAAGTAGGGTACTGATCAGCATTGGTGTAGAAAAATAACTAACCCTTAGCATGTATAGTACATACCTTTTTTCAGCTTTACAATGCTGTACAGTAAAGTATCGTAAATGGCCAGTGTCTACAACACATAAAAAAGATCACTGAGGACGAATATACTATCCTATTACCTTTCTCTTATGCCAATCATTACAAAATCAGTTACATGTTACAACAGAGTCACAGCACAATCTATCAATTTAATTGTGTGTCAGTGATAAATTTAATGTACTCTGTACAAGAAATCCCATTATCACGATTTTATATGTAATATATAAATATATGGATTCTATTAAAACCAAAAGAAACAGTAGCACTTATTGAACGCCTTTAAAAAGAACTTACCTTAAAAAGTAACATGGTGTGATCCCTAGTAAATTTTTCCAGCTTAATTTTCCTTTGCAGTGTTCATTTTTATAACGTGAGCTTTACTCTATTAAGCTGTCAGATAAAAAGGGAGCTAACGACCTGGCCACATTTTCGTCTAACAAAGGATACATTTAGCTAGCTCAATTACTTGTGGAAGCTTTAGATAGAAATACAAAAAGAAGGACGACAGAGCAATTTATTTTTACAATAGAACCGTTAATTCTTGCACCCTCCCCTCCTTACAATATTCTGATGCTTAACACTACATTAATGAGGCACTTTTAATATAATTATGGTTGCTTTTGTTCCAGCTCTGCCTGATTTTTAGATGTGGCCTTAGAATTAACTGTCCTTGGCCAGAGTTAAACGTTCCCCTTAATTTGGGCTGAAACTGTCAGCTTTTTACAATTTCCTGCAACATCTTTTGCTATTTTTTACCAATTGGATTTAGGGAGAAGAAAGAGAAAACATCATTTCATGATGCTTCTCTCTTCAGATAATTTAACCAACCTAAAATTTGTAGCATCGTTGCTGGGATTTGCACAGTCCAAAGCTCAACATATGGCCACCTAACTGTTTTTCTTTGCAATCTTTAGATGCAATATAATTTATTTTCTTTTACAGCAGGCTGAAGAATACAGGATCTAACTCCTAATACAGAAGTAATTCATTAGCAAGAGGCTATGTTGATCCTTAAACCGAATATAGCAATTACCCAAAAGGTCTTTAAACTGCCTCTTAAACAATTATTTGAAGGGGTGGGTTATTTACACAGCCAGTAACAAGCTGTGGAGCATTTAATCTTTTAGTTGCTGGTCTGCTCCTCAGTTAGGGTTGTGCTGACTCTTATTTGTTTGTGTCCTATGACTAAGTGGGTTGGTGCTGCACACAGCCAGCTAGTTTGCAGTCTCAGAAGGATGGAGGAATAAATGGACCATAGCAGCTGAATTCTCTTTTAATTTTTAGCATGCCGCCTTCTACTCAGTGCAGGGAATGGAGTGCTTTGTAATTCAGCTCACCGACTTTACTGTGGTGTTTTCTTCATCTTTATGCATGTTGCTAGCTGTAGCTGGTCTTTGATATGGTTATGAAATGGCAGTATGAATTCCATCTCTCTCTGGATGTATGAAATTTATACCATTATCCCCTTACACATATTAAGAGAAAATTAGTCTTTTGTTTTGGAGATAAGGTGATCTTTCAAACATAAATGAGGAAATTCCTCTTTACGGTCCAATTCACCTATGAACTTTATGAACTGGGCATCATCACCACACTTACAGCCCTGGCAGTTTCAGGTACTTTGAATGGGTGGTTGATCTTTCTCTTAAGCATGCAAGAGAAATTCTGCTGCTTCTGTTTTATATTGCAGACACAAACCCAGAAACTGGCTATGTTCCCCGTTTCCCTTAATGCATACACGAAGCAACAACGTGAATGTGTTGCAGGACAGGACATTTGTTCTCTGCTGACCCCTCCCTAATGAGCAATTTTGGTTTTACACCCCTGAGCGTGGTGGCTCTTCCAGAAGCAAGCATTAGTTTTTTGTCTTCTGAGGTTTGGCTCAAGGACAAGGACTGGTTAGAGATGCAAACATCCCACTGGAAATAAGGCCTACTACTCTTTTTCATAAAGGTGTGAGAAAAATTCGTTCAGCACTCCTGGAAAAATTCAGGGTATTTGCTTCCTCAGGAGGAATATTTTAAAGCTGTTTCTGTTCTGATGAACTTTCATGCAGTGATTGGTAAAACCAAGTTGTGCAGCCCAGGGATAGGATAGAGGTAATTTGGTAAAATATGGAGCAAAGCGTGGTTGGAAAGCACTGATAGGAAGCTAGAGGTTGTGCCCTGGAAAAAAGAAAAATGCTAAAATAATAAAAAATAAATATTTGGCTTTTCTTGGCAGAATAAATGGCTTGTTTGGATAATCCATTTGGGATGTGAAGGGATTCCTTTGGTTGAAAAGACTGATAAGAGAGTTATTAGAATTCCCTAGGCAGAAATATATAAGATGGATTGAGGCTGTGTGGATGGGGAGATGAAGGGTCGATCTGAGCTGCGTAGGCAGAATGCAAAAGCAAAGTTTTAAAATTAAACTGAGGCAGGAGGAAGCAATTGCTCTTACGGAAGCATGGAAGGGTTCCCTGGTGTGCTGGTTTTGGCTGGGGTAGAGTTAATTTTCTTCACAGAAGCTAGTATGGAGCTGTTTTGGATTTGTGCTG
>NW_009208364.1:5758-15518 GCF_000690835.1 Fulmarus glacialis
GGGCTGACACAGAGTCAAGGCCTTTTCTGCTCCTCACCCCACCCCACCAGCGAGCAGGCTGGGGGTGCACAAGGAGTTGGGAGGGGACACGGCTGGGACAGCTGACCCCAACTGACCACAGGGATGTTCCATACCGTATGACGCCATGCTCAGCATATAAAGCTGGGGAAGGAGGAGGAAGGGGGGGATATTCGGAGTGATGGCGTTTGTCTTCCCAAGTCACCGTTACACGTGGTGGAGCCCTGCTTTCCTGGAGATGGCTGAACACCTGCCTGCCGATGGGAAGGAGTGAATTAATTCCTTGTTTTGCTTTGCTTGTATGTGGCTTTTGCTTTACCTGTTAAACTGTCTTTATCTCAACCCCTGGCTTTTACCTTTTTTCCAATTCTCTCCTCCATCCCACTGTGGGGGAGTGAGAGAACGGCTGTGTGGTGTTTAGCTGCCTGCCGGGTTAAACCACGGCACCTTATAGGTTTCACAATCCCGCGCTGATGTGCTGCACTTGCGCACGGCATCGCTCCTCTGAAAACTCCACAGCTTTGTACTGTGACAAAGACTGAGGTGATTTTGTGTTGGACAAAATGGGGTTTTCATTCCCAAGGCTGGCAAGAGGGATAATGGAGACTTTCCTTACTTTCCTATCAACGCTTGGAGACTGCCCAGGTCTTGAAAAAAATCACAAGGATCACTTCTTTTGCTGCAATGCCTAAGGCCATGCACTCTGGTTCCTCTGGGGTAGAGATTAATATTTAATGACAAATCACTTTGAAGCTGAAGAAAAAAATTAATGGTCATCTTTGGCCTGCTATGTTCAGGGTTTAGTAGAGTGTAATCCTTTATAAGAAGAAATCTTTGCCAGATATTTAAATCTGGCATTGTCCAATGAATCATTCAATGATGAAATATTCTGGAACCATTATAATTTTTAAAAATTAATCACGCATTAGACTTTTTGCACCACTTAATGTAGCAGAGAAGGGTACTATTTAAATATTACAGGCTTCATTAACTGAAACTAAATTATTGTTCAAAATCAAGTGCATCAATCTCATCCTGAGAGATGTGTGACCTGTATTTATTTCTGCTACTGGAATAATTATAAAGGAAATTGTACTGTCATTGTTAATTTTGGTCTTGTTATCAGGAAAACTGTAATGCTCACTGTTCACTGTCTTGAGGTACAGGAGGGGTTAGGAGCTGTGTTAGCACCGAGGGAGAGATTCGCTGAGTATTCCCATTTTATTTGTATTTTCTTGGACAACTTTTATAAATATAAAACACCCCCCAAGAAACTCAGTTCTGCGCAGTACCGAAAAGATAGTCTAGATCCAGAAACAGGAGTAAGCATCCATACTCACCTGACTTAATCCTGCATAGTGTGTAATAATTTTTATTGATAAGGTGAGAATCTGGTTGATATAATAGGCCTTTTAAATCTATATACTCTTTGAATGTAAGGTTTCCAACAAGAATAAATTTCGGCTAGTATTCTTTCCTTTTTGCTTTTGCAGATTATCTGTCTTTATGCCACTTTTCAGTAACTTAACTATAATATGACAGAATTATACACTACTGTATATAGTTGAAAATGTTGTATAAAAAAAGGTTAATTTTCTCTTACAGAAAAACAATGATTAGATTCTGTTTTATATGAGGTTATATGAGTGCAGTTGGTGACAGTTACCTCTTCAGATATGTCCATATTGTTATATGATCAATAACTCATTGATTGAAGTGATAAGAGAACTACTATTAGATTTCATGAAGGCGTTAATTAGCAAACTACCAGTAGTGCTTACTGAATCACTAGGGTATTATTGCTTAATTATATGCCTAACTAAGCATACCCTCTGCTGTAATTAGTGGAAAATGAGTTAAAAATATACAGGATATGGCCTACTTCTGTACCCAGTCACAGCTTAACTAATTTTCTTTAATTTCCAGATATTATATCAACATTATAAAATATTCAACACATTTCATAGATCTGCTACCATTAGTGTCAAATTTGTTGATGCAGCTTAACTGATCTAGAAGTAAGTTTAGAAATTAATATTAACATATTGTTTATGAAGACTGCCAGTTGAAAAAGTACTTTAATCGTAAATAAGGCATATTAATTTCAAGAGTCTGTGCTCAAATATGATTAAATGCCAATGGAAAATATATTCAAGAAGACCAGAGGTACACTGCAGAACCCCTTTTTAGTATGACAGTGTGATTCTTCAACTCCTCCTGTAGTAGGCAACATCCATTGAGGATCCAAAAGCCTCCCTCTCGCAAGGGTTGAGTTTGGTTTTAAATGACGCCTATGAGTTGGAAAATGTATTGAATAGATTTGTACCCATGAACAGGTTTGGTTGTGATTAGCTGGTAACTTCAAGCAGTATCTAACACTCTGTCAGCCTCAGCTCATGCTTGGTGTGAAGGAGGCTGAAATCTGAATTCTGCCCACCTTGCTTGTGTTGATTATGGTTTGGTTTTTGTTGTTGTTTTGTTTGTTTTGTTTTGCATCTGTTTACAAACATTAGGATTTTCAGGTGATCATAGTTCTGAAATTCAAGCTCTCTTCCTGGTTGTACCTCCATTTACTAACCCAGAGGACGCTTAGGAGGTTCATGCATTCTAGGTAACTTTGGCTACTGGCTAGGAAATGTAAAGTGTAATCAATGAATGAGAAAAATTTATGGAAAAAAAGAGTTCATCTGAGGCTGTTAAAACCAAAGACACCACCTCTGAGCTCGGAACTGCCTGAGCTGCAGATCACTGAAGGCTGAGATAAGCATTGCGAGGTACGTGCCTTGTTCTCATAGACTTCCTTAGGCATTCGCTGCTGGAGACAGAATCCTAGGCTAAGTGGGCCTTTGATCTGACCTGGTCCAGACATCGCAGTGTAATTAATGCTTGTCAGAGCCTGCAGCAATCTGCAGTAATCCACTGCATTTCTGCTGCTGGATGTGGGCTAATGGGTGGTCTCTTGCTCTAGTATCAAATAATGTAAATTAGTGTCTCCACTGAAATAATACTTAAGCACTGAAGTTAAAGGAGCTTCCTTCACCAACACCAGCTGATAATTTGGCCCATAAATATGAGAGTGTACCCGAAGGACACTTTTCTTCATAAGAGATTTTTGTATGGGTGTATGAAGGCTGTGTCAGCTATAGAATTAGAATGAATCATATAGATATAAACCTACTTTGGATAAATTTTCTTTACTGAAATGAACACTTTAATTATTCCTGTGCTTCAGCTATTTTAATTTTAAATATTTTGATTACCATTTTAGAGTTTTGTCTTGTGTGAATGTGTAGCAACTCATTTTCAGTGTGAAGTCTTCTACCCCTTTAAAAGATATATCCTACAGCAGGTTTGATATAAAGTTTAACTTCTACGCAAACAAAAATCACTTTTAAAACTGCACATCCCAAACTGATGGGTGCAATGAAGCTATTTACATTGAAACCCCTGGCAATTAAGACAAAAAAAACTTGACAGCATGGAATTAAGCATGACAATAGGAAACCAAATAAAATCTGTAAGTATCAGGACAGAGGGAGAGTGAGAAACATGCTAGAAATTTGTTCAGTGGGAATTGATGTAGTCAGCTTGAGTGAGGAATATAAAACCAATGATGTGTGGATACCCCTGCCTGAACAGCACATAATTCCTGTAGAAGGGGAAAAGGTTTTACGGAGTCATGGTTAGCCCTCTGATGATCAGAGTAATAAAATCAGTTCTTCTAAGGTAATCCCACTGGGCATCTTCTAGTGCATATTGTCAGGACAGGCCTCTGAAATGGCTCACCTGTGAATGCTTTATTAGGCTCTTACATTCTCCACCTCCATGTATATTCAGGGCTTTCTTCGCACTTATTCCCTACAGAGGACTGCAGCAGATACATAACCTGGTGCTGGACCAGCACTGGGAAATTGTGAAGCTGTCTCACCATAAAGATTTCCAGGCAGAGATTCTGTATGGAGAAGCAGAACAATGAGCTAAACCTAAGCTCAAAGGGCAAGTGATCCCTGCCAGATGCTGAGCAAGCCACTCTGTTCAACCCTGCTTTGAGCAGGGCGTTTGCAGCAGATGATCTCCAGAGGTCCCTTCTGACCTCCACTGTTCTGTGATTCTGTAAAATGAGGTCTATTAGTGCATGTGTCAAAGCAAGTTTTCTTGGTACGTCAGAACATCTCCCGACAGGAGTACAGAAAGAATTTAGGCTCCTCTAGAGAAGTCAGCTGCTCGTAACAAACATCTTGATATATATGGCAAATGCCTGTGGGGAGATAGGCAACTCTGTTATTGTCTCCTGGCAATAATACATTTCTGCAAGTAGTTTTATTGCCATCAGTCATATTTCCCTCAAGTGCGCTCAAGGGGCAAGCATGTCTTGAATATCCAGGAGATGACTAATGTACTGGTGTAGAAGCAAACCTCTCCAATAGTGTCAACTTCTGACACTTAAAAGTGACGCCATGAACATACATCTGTGCTGCCACCCTCACAAAAAGCATTGCAGGGAAGTGGAACAATCCCTTTCTGCATAAATCCTTCCTTCCCATTAGCTAGATTTTGAGTTTTGCAACAGTCCTGAGTCGTACTGATCTGAAACATAGGGGAAACTTATATACCACAGGAATTTCCTAAATTATCAGTGCCTGACATGTTTTTATGCAAGTTTCCCACCACCTAGCTCAAAAGCCTCTCTAGAATGTCTGATGCATGACCATTCCTATACAGAATAGGTGAAAGCCCTAAATCCTTTCCAGTGTGTACCTTTCACAAAAGTGCCTGACGTACCGTTTTACAAATTCTCAGTGGTATGAACACTGCTCCTTCTGCATAGCCCTGTCCTAAAACCCCATGCAGTTAAGCTCATACGCTTCGATCCAAATTCCATTACCTCTTTGTGATCATTTGACCTTGTAAACTTACTTCAAAATCTGGTCACTTAATTGTTATAAACAAGTAGAACCCAGAATGCCTTGAAATCTGGAGATCTTTTAAAGTTTTGTCCCAGGTTGTCTAACCTCAGGCATCAAAGAAGGAGTCACCTTTTAAGTCTGAACCTCAGGCAACCCTGTGTACATAGTCATGAATTTCAGGTATACTGAAGAAGGTCATTGTTAGGAAATCCTGAGGGAGTCTCTGGGACCGAGTTCAGAATCCCTGGGTAACGCCAGCTTCAAGAACTTCTTAAATAAACAGTTTATAAAGGAATACATCTCTCCTCAATAGAGTAAGTTCCCCGCAGAAAGCATTTGTCTTTGCAAGCTGACTCCTAAACGCATTTGGACAAAACCTACAATATACGTTATAGCAGGGAAGCCATTGGAATGACTGACTTTGAAAGAAACAAGAATGGTAAACAAATGCATTACTTGTGTGCTGAGGTTTTGCACCTTGACACACCAAACAAACTCAAAGAGCCTTACATGACTCTTCTGATGGTAGCAGGGGAAGGTGAAAAGTATTTACACTGAGATGCTTGTGGCTGTTAGGTCTTTTTATTAGGCTAGAAATCCTTTGATAAAAGCTATTTAAAACACTTCTAAAACCTGTTTGAATAACATGCTTTATAAAATCATGCTATAAATTAAAATGTCACTTCCATTATTAGAAGGAGTTGAAAGGATATCTAAAAACATACGGGCAGTGCTTTTGTAATTCATATGAGCAGATGCCTGAGAATTTAAGGATGTGACTGATCAGTCTGACCACCTGCTCTGTTTACCTTTGAATAGTGGGAAAGTGTATGCCACATAACTACCAAGATTTCTGACATCAACATCCCTGCTGAAATATTTCCAGTGTAGACACCTCGAATTTGTCACTATTTTTCCCAGAGGTCCTTGGGAGAATTTCTCTTTCACATGGTTTTCTTAACAGGTTTGTGAGCTTTTGTTTTCTGGTGAAGTCAGTTGTAAAAATTCAGTGCTGGTTTTGCTGGGTTTAAGCACACAGTAATGGTATTTGTTTTGGCATTAAGTTGCATGGATACATGCACATTTGCAAGAGCTGGTGAGCAACCTTCATCTGAAAATTGCCATTAACGCTTCATGGAATAAACCAAAGAGCCTGGTGGATCTATTTGATTACACATACGGCAGTCCTATATGATGCCACTACCTATAGACACAGCAAGATTACTAGTCCATCCATCAACTACAAAATCTCATCTTCCTCTGAGCCTTCTGTTTTTCGATTATGCTGTCATTATCAGAAAGATGAATCTCACAGTACCTTGGTGGTATAGTTTCTCCCATGTAAGTTTTATCCACATATATCCACTTGGAAGAGGGGAAGAAATGCACGTAATATAATCTTTGAAAATAACAGAAAGAAGAATGATCATAATGAGGAGAGTAGACATGTTATGGCAAAGGAGACACTGGCCAATGGAAAGCGGCAAGTCTGCAGGCTCTTCTGATGGAAGAAGAGCCACCTACTCAAAGAAGTAGACCTTAGCATCAAACATTTTGATGTGCAGTGAACTGGGAATGCAACATTTTCCCTAACAGCTACCAGGAAGTTTTATGCTGACCTCTAAAAGAAGAGAACATTATGTAGCCTGCTTGGCTATAGAGGTGGGTAGGTTACACTGACAGATGGCTCTTCTGGAATGAGAAGTGCTTTCAAGACAGTGGCTAAAATGAGCTTGCAATATCAAAGTTGCTACTGGCCAACTGCAGTTGCTGTCTGGTTGGTAAGGGACAAGTTTGCAATCTTGCCTTGGTGCACAGCTGTAAACCATTTGTGTTAGCAGAATACTGGAAAAGGCAATGGCTGTATACTTTATTAAGCACTAGAAATATGTTAATTTTTATTGTCTGAATTAAAAAAAATATTAATACCTAAATATGTTTGGTTTTATTTGGTTTTAAATGCATTTGATTTGCATAGTTTAATGATATAATTTGTAGCTGTTTGTTTACCATTCCTCTCTTGATAGTTCAGAGAAAAAAAATAGTTTATTTATCACAACAGGTAGGTCTTCAATTTCCACTCAATTCAAGTCTTTTAGAAGACAAATAATTTCATTCTTTTCCAATTCACAGGAAGGCAAAGATAAATATAGTCTTCCCTACCTGTAATTGCACTGATAAACTGTATATATATGTGGCCACAGATAAAAGTATCACATCTGGTTTAGTGACTTCAGCATTATGAAGATTACCCTATTTATTTCTAACCATATGAATTTGACAGTATCCCCTTTAGATTTCTATTCTACAGCACGTCAATAATCTTTGAAAAATGCATTTCTTTGCTCTGTGAGACAGGGTTGATAAGGTAAACTATTAGAAAGGAGTTTAAGCATTTGAGGAAATTTCAAGGACATCTGCTAGGAAGGAAGAGACTTCTTGGTTTTCTCTGTCTAGCTGGTATTATCAGGTGCATATATGCCATGGATTAGTAATATTTAAAACTATTTGCACATCACGTCATCTTTAAAGAGTTGCTACGAATACGCATGTACGCCTAGAAACTTACAATTGGGCTTTATGAATTAAAGAAGTGCTTCCTCCTTCCTTCCTTCCTCCCCAGCCTGGGATTTGCAGGCGACCTCTTACTCACCAGAGCTTGCTCTCTGCTGCTCTTCCCTTCCCTGGGAAGACAGTGCGGTGCTGCAGGGCAGGAGTGCCGTCTGCCCACAACCGCTGGCTCTGCATCGATGCCTGGCTAGCTATAAGCAGTTTTTCCCCCTCAGTCTTTGACAGAAGCAGCAGCACTTTGCCCACTACTACCTTGATTGCTCCTGGAAACTTATAATTAATTGGACAGAGCATTGCAGACGTGTCCCTCCTTCCAGGTAGCTACCTAACAGGCGTAGTGAGAAATGCCTCAAAGCCAGGGCTACCAGCTCTGTCAAACAGCAGAGCAGAGAGGGAAGAAGGAATTGAATCAAATTATTTATTCCCTTCTACATGAAGCATTATTCCTAGTGGTGTTTTTTCTTCCTGTTGCTTTGTCCTGTTAATCAAATGTTGCTGGAGACTTCCCACTGTTTTCTCCTGGAGTCTGTTTCGTAGTCATGTGGACCTTAGACAATTTTTCCTGGAATTCAGTCTAAAGATTTCTGTCTTTTTCTTGGTGTCATTACATTACTCGTGGTTGCATGCCCACTGATCCCCTTTAGTGATCTCCAAATGCATGTTAATATAACCCACAGAATGTTGGGTTATCTTGATGTGATGCTTATAGTTGGGCAGGGAGGAGCAGAAGCACAGGCTTTCAATACCCAAGGCTGTTTTGCCCTCTGTATACAGTGCAGTCGGCCAATGCATCATTTAACTTTTTTTTTCATTAATGTGGGAATGTAAAAGGTTTGTATGCTTCATGACAGCTGTCTGCACATAAATGAATTTCATCTCCAGCAAATTTCTAGAGGCTGGAATTGAGCCCAAGAGTTCTTGTATTCAATCTTAGACTGCACTACCTTCTAGTGGCATTTCACAATATTTCTTCCCTTTTAACTTTTTAGCACTTGCTGATGGTGATCAGGAGAGTGTGAGGCACAGCTAAACTAAACAAAGATAGCTTTTCAGTTTCTAATAAATTACAAAGCTTTTATTTTCTCAGGAGCAGTAAAAATAATATGCCAAAAATCTCATTCTATTTCATGGACTTTGTTCCCATCAACCTGTAACTGAAATTTCAAAAACTGTATTTGCTGTCTTTTAATGCCAGTCTGCATATCACAAGAAATCTGATTGACATAAATGAATTCATGGTTGATAGTTAGACTTAATAATGAATAGGTTTGCTGAAATGTAAGCAAGCATTCTCCAAATATGAAACTGAAGTTGGCAGTGTTGAAGTGTTTAGGAGTCCATGAAGTGATGTTGGCATAGACACTTGCTTGTTAGTGGTTTCATTTTACTTTGTGAGTTATTTTTCTGCAAACCAGAAATAACAATAAATTATAAAACCAATTGGTTTAGATTAAATTATAATGAGAGTATTTCAGGCTGCGTTCTGCATGGATGACAGCGCAGGAAGACTGTAACTCTGCAAATGTTCTTGTAAGGGATTGGATTCTGGCCCAGCTTTTAAGCTTGTGCATGTAAATTAACAGGTAGCCCAGGACTGAGATGTCACACCAGTTCCAGCTGAGCACACCTTCTCACTGAATGTGACTTGCTGGCTGGTCTCTTGATTATTAAACCATCTTTTGACCCAGAAGATGCAAGAGGCGTAAGAATAAGAGTTTCTTTCCAGGGCTATCAGGGCAGTTTTGTCTACTAATATGGTGCAGCCTGCATGTAACAATGTAACCTGATTTTTGGACAGCAAGAACTGAGCTTACAATTTAACTGAAGAGAAACCACTGATCTTTCTGTGAAAGAGCCACATAAAAGCTCATTGAATTATTTGGCCACAGGCTGGCAAGGAGGGAAGGGAGGAACAAGTTGTGCTATGCTGGATTAGTCAAGGTTATACTTAATAGCAATGACAAAGGTGCAATGGCATAATCCGCTCTTTATGCCCATGAGCAAAAAAAGTCTGTAAATTATGCCTTTTCCAACACTTCATAGTAACAGGGTATTATTACCTTAGCATCTGGTTCTTGAATGTATAAATGTTGCTGCTTTAATTTTCATCTTTTATGACGGAGACCTGTTAAGAGTTTGGCAGCATTTTGGTTAAGTAGCTAGGTGCTGCAATGCAGTCAGGTGGACAAGGAAGTGAAATCTATATTCCATCTATCTGGGGTGTGTGTATCCATTATATATATAGATGTATTATATATTATAAT
>NW_009208365.1:0-1432 GCF_000690835.1 Fulmarus glacialis
TATATATATTTTATACATTTAGAGTCATATATATTTACTCTGCTATTGTTTTTTCCTTTGAGAGGGAGGCATATCCCTAACCCATTGGAAAGCAGTGTGGCAGTCACTCAAAGCGAGATCAATTCAGGATTATTACAGTACATCGCTACAAGCAATTCAGCAGTTTGATATTATAAAGCCATGCAGAGTTAAATTAATCTCTAGCCTCGAAAAAATGTTCAGTGCAATCAGGAGCTGTAGCTTGGAGTCGCTGCCAAGTTCTATTCCCCAAAATGCTATTCCCTCCGACTTCAGTGATTCCACGTGACTTTCCTCCAGATTCACTCTGCCATACCAGGGATCAACAGCGACTTTTCAGATTTGATCCAGTTTATAGTTCAGGCACAACATGGTCAACAAATTAACTGCCAAAGGCCAATACAGAAGCAGAGATCTCCTTCCTCACTTTGGTTTCTCTCAAAGAAATAGAATGTGAGGATATTTCCTACTGCAACGTTGTCAGGTCGGAGATCATCAGTAGCAGCTTTTGTACAACTGTGGCATATGCTGGAAGCTGCACGTAGAGAAATAGCCATAAAATAAGACATAATTTCAAAACTTAACATAGGGCATAAAAGCAGTTCACCAAAACAACGTTGGTTTACTTCTCTGTGTGTTGTTGGTTTTTTTTTTTAATAAATCTCTCTCAAGAGCTACATGCAAACTGTCCACCACAATTGAAGTCAGCTTTTTTGAAACTAAATCCATTATTTTACTTTCCATAATGAAGCTGGTACCAAATAGGTCTGACTGGACTAAAGCCTGTCATCTGAAGAGAAGTTGCAATGTAACGACATCCACCAACAGCATTAGTTTTTCTTGGAAGCTACATCAGCCACAAAACTAAACTAGTTTTAGTTCAAACCTCCATCACACTGTTTTTCACAATTTCACTTGTATTTCTTTGCAGACAGGCAAGTCCACTAAAAAGTAAATGGAGTGAGGAATCTGACCCTACTTTCCTGAGTGAGGACTTTATGCCAACGTTAGTCTAGACCAAAACCTAAAAAAATCTCCAATCCTCTTCAAATACTGATCACGTCTCCTCTGTGACTGACCTTGAGGATGACTGTCCTGTTTCAGCTGGGATAGAGTTAATTTTCTTCCTCGAAGCTGGTATAGTGCTGTGGTTTGGATTTAGCATGAGAATAATGTGATAACCCACTGATGTTTTAGTTGTTGCTGAGTAGTGCTTACACTAAGTCAAGGACTTTTCAGCTTCCCATCCTCTGCCAGCGAGGAGGTGCACAAGAAGCTGGGAGGGAGCACAGCCCGGACAGCTGACCCAAACTGGCCAAAGGGCTATTCCGTACCATAGGACGTCATGCTCAGTATATAAGTTGCGGGGAGCAGGCTGGGGGGCAGGGATCACTGCTCAGGGACTGGCTGGGCA
>NW_009208366.1:0-6951 GCF_000690835.1 Fulmarus glacialis
CCAAAGTATTCTATGATTCTATGATTGTAAGCAAAAGAAAGCAAGTTGAATGTAACAATAAAAACAAGTACTGTGCTGAGTAAGAGAGCTTTCAATAGAAGAATGAAAACAATACCTTAATCAAAGGACAAAAAAAGAAAGAAGGGGTAGGTAGACAACACGGAAATCACTGATAACACTGCTTAACACAAGAAGGGAAGTTGTGAAGGAGACGAGAACCAACCAAGCATAGTGACAGAACTGCACTGACAAGAGATACAATCCAAGGTGTATCGTGTTTAAATATATTGATATTAAATTTAAAATATTAAGTATTAAAATAATAATATTAAGGGGTTTTTAAAGTATTTCATTATTTTAAATCTGTTCAGTAGTGCAGATGAAATTAGCTCAATTTACATCTTTTGCTTTTCAACCATTATACAAATCAACTGAAAAAAAATGCTGCTTAACAAGCCATTACAATTACATGTCTTGTATCTTAAAAACTGCACAGCAACATGATGTATTTTTAGTGTTTGATGGGAATCTGAGTTTCCTACCGAGTAGACTGAACAATTTTTCAAAGCCCTGCTTTTATAAACATGGTATAATTGTTTGATATTCAAATTCACATCCTATACATGAACTACTCTAACATTTACATTGTTGTACTTACCTCACCTCTGATATCTATATCAGCATATTTATGGAGCAGGGCCCTCACAATTTCAACATGACCTCCTCTCACAGCCCCAATCAGCACTGTATCTCCACTCTAGAAAAATTGTGAAAGAATATTGAAGATGAATTAATACTATTTAGCAAAAAGAAATGCAACACAGAATAAATTGTAGCCTCAAAATATACATTATGCCTATTTACATTAAGAAATCTGCACACATTTTAAAGAAAGATACAAAAAGTAGTTCTATCTCTGCAAAAAACGGCTATACCGAAGGAAAAATTCTGGACTCCATTTTTTATATTTTTTTGCAAAGAGATGAAATATTATATATTTATAGCAAAACAAACACCCCAAAAATAGGTCCAGTTTAAACCACTATCCTAAAAAATAACAGCACAAATTAATAATGAATACGAAAAAATCCAGCTGTTCTCTATGTTCATAGGAAGACCAACCACTCACAGTAATAACTTCTTTACCATAGGAAGACCAACCACTCACAGTAATAACTTCTTTACAATCAGACAAGAATGTTGGCTGTATCCTTTAGATGTTTCACAGCTGACAAAAGATCTTCAAGAATTTTAAAGAATTTAATCCCTTTTTTTTTTTGACTGCTATCCTGTTTACATACACTATGCTGTTATAAAGAAAAGAAGCAAAAGGCTGATTTTATCTCAAATTGATCAAAAGAAAAAAAATATTTTGCTGTGGTACATGGAGTTGTATATACGTAAAACAAAGTTACAATTCTGCTTAAGGCTTCTGATTTTAACACACTTAAGGCTATGTCAGAATTTCAGAAAATGAAGTCCTGAAATTACCTAGCATTTCTTTTATGATGAAACAGGAAAAATAAATAAAAGTATAGTTAAATCACAGGTGTGGAATTCAGTTAGAAAGCTCAGTAGTAGTAGATCCCCTATCAATCACAGTCATTACATACCTGGCTGCAAACCAAGAAATTTTCCTCATCAAAACCTACTCTAGCATCTGAAACAAAGACTACTCAT
The DNA here is from genome assembly GCF_000690835.1 of Fulmarus glacialis. NCBI lineage: Eukaryota > Metazoa > Chordata > Aves > Procellariiformes > Procellariidae > Fulmarus > Fulmarus glacialis. The sequence goes on from NW_009208366.1 coordinate 1,681, forward strand.
TGTTTGATGTATTTTTGGAATACAGCCAGCTGTAGTGAAAGCTGTAATTTATCCTTCCTAAAAGCACAAGAATGCAGACAGTTGTAGAATTTTGTGACAGAAGAGGTGGGAAGGGACACTGCAATGTATTTTCTTAAATATTTTAAGTTTTGCTTTGATATGAGCCTGTGATCAAATTTGTTGTCACATGCAACACTGCAGCTCCGTACGTAACCATCTAAGAAATGCACTAAGCTGACGTGAAATATAGGAAAATGCATCCAAAAATCCTTTTAAAATTATGCGGCAAATATTAGGAGGTTTTCCTCTCTTCTCTGCAACCCCAAGCAATACAATTTAGGGATTGGGAATTCAGCCTCAAAACCATATTACTGCTCTGCACTAAAACACTGATCTTGACAGAAGCACCTAAGTTTAGGTATCTAACCTCCTATAGCCCCAAGGGTGCAGTGCTTGGCCTGCCTCTGACACTTCAGAAAAACCTGACTATCAAGAGGACACTGCAGACAGTCCAAGGCACCTACGTAAGCAATCAAATAAATCCCTGAGAGGCTAGAAAGCAGATTCACACTCTGGTCACTGCCAATAATGCACGCCTCTACTGAACAATGCAATCGCAGCCCAGGTACACAGCACACCTTTCAACAGTTCCATTTACATGACTTAACCCAGAGCTGAAGTCTTCCTCTAATATATGCAAGTTTCCTAGTAAGAAGTTTCATTGTAAAAGATAAAGGTAGATGCTGAATGAAATATATTCTTTTTTATAATATCCATTGTTTTACAATTTTAACAGCACTACCACATGTATTAATACACAAAACCCCCACCCCAAACCTGCAAGTTAGTTCAGTATTAGTCTTATGTTACAGATATGACAAATATTCAACCATAAATCATTTCCATACTCTATGGAAACTCACAATTCAAGAACCTCAAAGAAAAAGTTTCTGTAGTTTATCCTTTACCTTCACACAGCAACATTTGCCACTTAAGATACTTGTAAAATAGCAATACATAAAAATACCCCTAGGTGGCAGAAAAATTAGAAAGCCAGAAAAATCATGTACCCACAGATTTGCGTACACTGGTATTTAAATATATATTATTATTACATATATATAAAACCACAATTATGACGAAAATTTACTCACTCTATCAGGAATGTTCACATAAGTTCCAGCATCAAGAAGATCCTGCACAATTTCGGTATGTCCCTCCTTTGATGCAATCATCAAAGCTGTATTTCCGTCTTTATCTGTTAAGTTCACATTTGGGTTCCTTTTCAGTATTTCTTTTACTGAGTCAGTATAGCCACCCTTCACTGCTACAATAAGTGCAGTCATAGAATTCTTTAAACAAAACCAACAGATTTTATTGTACAGTGGATATAGAAATCATCATTACATCAGCAGTTTAAGTAACAAAAGAACATTCACTGACATTACTTTCTTAACCATCCAAACGTTACTTCAGTTTTATGTTTTAAAGTGCACTTGCTATGCTTTTTTTAAAAAAGAAATAAACTAAGTACTGCAGTAGAGAACACTTCAGATGCAAACAGTAAAGCTCACATCAGTTTATTCTAACTCCTGAATGTCACACACACGGTAAAATAATTTTCTTGTCATATGGAAACGTAGTATTATCAGAGCACCCAGGTCTGCCAATACCACTCACAAAGAGGTTTTTTGAAGAAACCCAGAAATAATCATATGAACACCAAAAGTTGTCCTGATTTTCCACTTAGTTTTCACTGATTTTTTTTTTTGACAAGCATTTTAAGTGTCTTATACTACAGAAAAATTAAAATCTGTTTTATTTGAAACCAATATGCAGCTGAGAACTTCTAAAAAATTTCAACTTCTGAAAAGCCACAACAATTACTACTATTTTCAAAAGATGCTTTGTGTTTGATATACTTTTCAAATAGCACTGAGGAATAACTTGTTTAACACATCAGGCTTGGGTACAGAATGAATTTTGATAGTGTTAACCTTCAGAGAACAATAACCTAAATTCATTTGTGTTCATTAAAATTTACACTTTACATAACAGTGTGTCAACTGTCAATACGACTCCTTAGTTACATACATACCTATTTTTATTAAAAGGCACAAAGAAGTTTAAATAATCCTCACATGTAGTTTGCAAATAGCTGGAAAGTAATATACTCCAACATCAACACTTCATCTTGTTTCATACATTCCTTGGTATTTGTATTATAAAATAAAACACGACACACAGATGTACGTACCCACACCTTATCATCAGAAAACGAAAAGTTACTTACAGCTCCTTCTTGATCAACATCAGCTCCCATCTGCAGCAAGTATTTCACACACTCCAAATGACCTTTCCTCGCTGCCCAAACCAGTGGGGTGGTTCCATACTGCAAAAACAATTATAACATTTTATCATATTGCTCTCTGTATTCAGTATCCCCTACAATCTAGTATTCATCCTACACTTTATTGCTTTAGTTTTTACAAAGATAGAATTTGGTCTTGTGAATTAACACAAGCATTTGAAAAGCCATTTTAACTTTTTCTTTGTAGATGACAACTTTTAGAATTATTTTTCTATGCAACCTAGGATAGCAAGGTTTCCAACAGCTTAGAAAACAGAAATATGCTGCACTGAAATAAATGTTCACAACCATCTTCAGCATACTATGGAAAAACCTCTTGCGAGTATAATGACTTACTCTAGCACACTAATTCTAATCTCATGGGTAAAATACAACAGTGAGTGTTTTTCCAATCAAGAACTCATAGATTTTTATTTTTTAATACAACTTACTTTTACAAGAAATATATATCAAGCATTAAAGAAATTAAATATTATATAAATAGAACTTACTTTGTCAGAGCAGTTCACTTTAGCTCCATGTTGCAGTAAGAGATGTACTATATCTGAGTGGCCCCGTCCTGCTGCCCAAATAATTGGATAAACACTGTATTGCTTAGAATTTAAATAAAAACAAAACAAAACAAAAACCCGTATGAAATAAAATCATAGTCTTAATTATTTTTCATGAACAATATTGATCACAATGCTCCAAGAGACAATAAACCCACAGAAGGAATATACAGAAATAAATCTAACTACATAACAGTAACTGTTGCCTAGCACATTGTCTAGATGATATCTAAGAAGACATCTACTGTTTTGAATCAATTTTGTTTTATAACTCCTTAAACAAGGTTTAAAAATTCACATCCATCCTCACCTTAATATAAACATTTGTAATGTAAGAGAGAAGCAACAGACAACTATGCAACACCCTTAAGTAATCAGGACTGCAGATCAGTCATGTCATGCATGCAGAAGCAGCATATGCAAACCAAATGAAATCGACAATCAGAAAGGTAAGTCACTTCTGTTATTCCTTGATTATTCACTGTTGCCTCAAACACTAGAGAGCTGACAGAATAAACAAATTGTTCATTCAAGTTTCAACATGCCTATACTTCTATAGAAAATGCTTTTAAAATGAAATAAATCTCAAAATCTTAGTTTTTTAATTCTCTCTCACATGTATGGTACATATTTATATAATCTAGCCCATTTGGTAACTATTACAAAACAATTAAAACAAATTATTGTTTCTAAATTGCACATATTAATTACTCCATCAACTTCTACAGACACAGAAAAATAACAATTGTTATACAAGTAGCATTAGATACACTAATCTTTTCTATTATTTCCTCTCCTGCTAATTTGAATCTTATTTAAGAGCTATACACTCATTTGCTTTAATTAAAATAATTTAAAATTAATCAAAAAAATCTGTCATACAGATTATTAAAGCAATCTCTTTATAAATAAAGTATAGTGATTAATGTTATATTGCAAAAACTGCAAAATGTTTAATCAAGATAATGAGATGGGTATACAATTCAGGACTTTAAACATTTGGGAGGAGGGGGCGTTTAAGATGAAAACTTACCATTCCTGTGATGTTTGGATTTGCTCCTTTCTCAAGCAGCAGTTTAGCTACTTCGGTACGGCCTTTATATGATGCCCACATCAGGGCAGTCCATCCTCCCTGGCAAGCACAATTCAAAGAAACATAAAAACTGAAAAATACTCTTTAGAAACCCAATTAGTGACTTTTATTTCATTTTGTATTTGTCCTAAGACTGTTTTGCAAGTCCAAAACATAGTAAGGATTGACTACACAACCTTGTAATCCTACTTCTGTAGGATAAATAATAAGCACACATACAAAAGTACTAATCTCCTGCTGTATGCAAAACTTGGGAGAAAATCGTGTCCTAAAATGTTCCTGAATTTGCTGTAAACACTCAATTCAGACTTCAAGTGCATACAAATGCCATCACTGGATAAACAAACCAAAAAGAAAGCACTATCTTAAAACAAAAGTCTAGAATCCAAATCAATTAACATGGAGGGTTTTCTTTTCATTTGTGTAACAGACAGCTGGCCTTCATAAGGCCTACTATGTAATGATTTGTTTCTTCATGAAAAAGAAGCCAATCGTGTCCTTTTAAGGGAGTAATAAGAGCAATTAATTTCAAACTGCATTGATGTGTTCATTTAAGTTTGTAAATTAGGAGACAAGGTTTCACCACCTAAGGCGTTTGATGGGTCAGGTAACCAAAAATAATTTCAAAATAACAGTACGCCTCTGATAACTGTAAGTGCAATTTTTATTTATTTCTTTATAATACGCTTCTAGGGAGGTAACAGATCCCTCTCAGACTGACACAGGCCTAGAAATCAACCACTGGCCATGTGGATGTGCTTGACATTACACTTACGAAAAAGCTAGATTAGTAGGACAGGGCAGGATGCCTCAGCCTTCAGACAGAGTGGAACTTCAATTAAAGGAAGCACATGAACTCTCTCCTAGTGGTTTTCCATACTCTAACTTAAGCAGAACAAAATTAGTTCTTGCAGGTACCTAATTCCCTCTTCAGTCCATGGAGATAAGTCTATAGCTCTTCCAAGGCATCTCACCTTCTAATTATGTAAACAACTTCTCTAATTCTTTAGGTGGACTGGACTATAGCACGCAGTTTGCCATACAAAAAATTTGGCAAGATGAATGAAAACCAATTCCAGGATACTGAGAACAAGGACTGCTCTATGAATTACCATGGTTGTCCAGAGAAAAAGCAGATATGGACAGCTATCTTCTGGGAAAAGATAACATTTATTTTACCTGAATACTTCAAAAAAAGCCACCACCACCAAAAAAAGACCCCAACAAACCAACTTCCCCTCCGCCCCCTGCACCCC
>NW_009208367.1:0-3533 GCF_000690835.1 Fulmarus glacialis
AAAGGAGAGAGCATTTAGTTACCCATATATGACTTTGCAACTGTGGCTGCAAAGTCAAGATGACAGAGTTTTGGCTAAGCCACAGGGAAGATTTCCAATAAGGTAGAAAACTTGAAAAAGAAGTTTTAAAAAAATTTACTATAGGTTGCATTTACAGGGATGCAAGTTTAATATTTCTTTACTTGTAACTGCTTGGCTTACCAACCTTACAGCTGTCTGCAACTTCAGAACGGGCATTATTTCCAAGTATGATCGTCTGTCTCAGCAGTCATGTCCAGGCTGCTTTCTGAGCGATGTCGCAGCATCACTCAATGCTACATATTACCTGCCCACTCAGGATGCAAACCTGGAAATCACACTATGGCTGAAAGCTACCTTAATGATAACAAGGCATTATTATCATTAAGCATTGGTCACCTGCACAGCAGCTCTGTGCTAGCTATCATTTGGAACATCCTTTTTCTAGGCATGAATGCATTTCTCCATTCTTCCTCAAATAAAACAAACCCCAAAACAACAGTATTATTTAACTTATGTTTCATTTTGAGTAACTATTTTGATAGGACAATGTTACCTAAATTAATTCTCTTTATAGTACTGCAATCCAGAAAAATAACTTTAGCAGATGTACTCATCAATAATAATGAAACAGTAAATTTACCTGGATTCCTGCTCCTTACATTATCAAGCCACATGTTATCTACATGTTAATGTAGTAAAGCCTCAACGTCAATGTGAATGCCAGCACCGTCATCCTTGTTTCACAGATAGGGAACTGAAGCGTAGGCAGGTTAAGTAACATGCCCAAGGTCAAAAAAAAGGAATATACATGAAGACACAGCATCAGCCTCCCATTTCTTGTGCTGTCATCACAACAGGCCATTTTCACACAGAAGAATCAGATTTTTAATGTAATTCTAGGGACTAGTTAGTCTTCTGATTCCTTACATAAATTTTAATGGTACATGCACTTTCTGGAGTCTGTGACTCCAGCTAGTTATTGTTAGTCCTGCTTTAGTAAGGAAGCAGCAATATGATTCTTCCCTGACAAGAAATACCAGCATAATTTATTGCATTATTACTCCTCTGAACTGAAAGCAATTAATTACCTCCAGCAGGACGCACAAGTGAAAATTCATCAGAGAAATGTGATGAAAAATGTACCCACTGTTTTAAAATAATAGGTGCTTAATGGTTTTTTGTTTGCTAGCTAATCTAGAGCATCTTATAAACGACCAAGGATTGGTTATCAGTTGCAAAACCAGTTTTTCCTCCCTTATATTATTCTATCATCCATAATCCTAGAGGAGAGGAAGAAAATACTGCCACGTTCATAACCAAAAAAAAAAAAAATCGTACTTTTTTTCCCTGTTATAAAATTGGTGGTATGTTTGTATGTAGAATATATGATGAAGTATGCATGGATTTATGTTGGTAGCACTTCTTTTTGTTATATATCATCAAACCCAAACTAGCAATTTTACTGGAAAAGTTGGCAAAGTTATTCTGCACTTGCACAAGAGAGAACGTTCCTATGTGTTCTATTGGAAGGAAATGCAAAGTGTGGTTGAAAGAAAAGAGAAAAGAATCTCTCAACCACAAATCAGACTGTATTTCAGAAGGCTAGTATACTTAAGTATCTACATATGCACTGCAAACCTTCCTTCACGTTCAAAGTAACAGGAAAATAACAAACACAATAAAAGTGTGTTTTATGTTAATACATTGGGCGTGTACGTTAAAGATAGACACAGAGCTAAATTCATTACATTTGTTTCAGCTTTTCAGAATTATTCACATCTGTATGATTCAGTAATTGTTTTTTCTATAAAGTTATTGGAGTAATTTTGCTCTGTATATTCCCGATCAATTCCTCCTCTCAAGGGCACAGTTGAAAAGTGATATTTGAAAACGGTCCCTGATAGATTGCATGGTTAGTCAGCAGCAGAGACAAACAACCTAATCCAGCGCAAATTAGTTCGGCTGCCAGCAATAGTTTTATACAAAGATGTAAATTATGTTGTCAAAATCGGTCGCTTTCTAGCTTGCTGCTCAGCTAACAAGAAACCACTTTGGCTGATAAAGATGAACACTAAGCTTTTCTCGCTTACAAATTTGCAAATCTGCCACTTCAGCATTCTGTTAGCCACAAACAAAACAGGCCCATATAATTGCTTCCTTTTTTCTGCACCGGTATTTCTCTCAGTTCTATTCCTCTACACAAAAATACAAATAAAAATCATAAATAGAATTTGAAAAGTGTAATGGTCTTGAAAATTTTCTTTAAAAAATGGCAACCAGGACAGCCACAATCACCTACTTTTAACATTTCCAGCAAAATCGTAAGACGTGATACTCCAATACAAATATCACCCAGTCATACCAATAGTTTAGGAGATTTACTGTGTAAATGTGGCATTCGCACTTCTGAACACAGCATAAATGTCTTGATAAAAGGAAAATACACGCATCTATTTTAATGTAAGCTAAAGTGTCTTTGGAACTGCTCTGGCTGACAATGGTCCATCTGTATCTATTACTTTGCATGTTGTTGTTAAGAGTAGAAAATATATATGCTATTATTACACCAATCTGCCCACTTTAAATGTAAACTAGATAGATCTAACATTTGTATGAAAATAATAATGCATTATAACTGTAATTATATCCACTATAAGTCAAACAAATAAATTATAAATTACAATTACCCTTTAAAGTTGCTAGTCACACTATTTGCTTTAAAATTAATTGCAGGTGCTCCTGAATGTTTTATTACAGCCCCGAAGTTGTATATTTCAAAGAACAGTACAGATGATTCCTGTTTATTTGTTAAATTAAAGCTTTGTTGGTAAAATTACAGCTTAATTAATATTATGGGTACTGTATAACGAAATTTACCTTGTGGATAATTTATTTCTACATGCATATCTCAGTACAGACCCATTACAGCTCTAAGGCAGCTAAAATAAAATATTCCTCCTTTGCTGGCATTTTTCTAAATAGCAGTTCACTAAATCAATATTATTCACTTGGTATTTTTAAAAGCAGTGTATCTTAATAATTACACAGCATTAGAGTAGGCAATAATTTCACTTGCTAAGCTTATTAAATTTAGCAAACTATCAGTCAAATAGTTTGTTCTTCTTCAGAATTTGCAAGCAGAGAGTGAGAGAGTTTGGAACCATGTTACTTTGGTATAAATGTCACATATAGTTTAAGACTCTCTATGTGACTCCCAAAGCAAGCACAGTGCCATATATCTTTATTAGTTTCATTGGTCAGTGCAGTGACCAGTTGTTTATACTCATTACGCAAGACAAGATGAACCACTTGGCACAGACCACAATCACAGCTAAAAACATATGACTTTGCAGAAAATAAAAATTGTAGAAAAGGCTGCACACGGTGCTGTATATACATACTACCAGAATACTACCAAAATCTATTTATTTATTTTAATGCTGTTTCAGGCTTCCAGTTTCTCAGATATGCCAAGGCAAATCTTTTTTGTGTTTTTTTTTCTTAATTTAATA
>NW_009208368.1:0-16454 GCF_000690835.1 Fulmarus glacialis
CCATCGTCGGCCGCCCGAGGCACCAGGTAAATACGGGGGGCAGGACCGGGGCAGGACCGAGCCTCCCCCCTCTCTCCAGGAGTCGCCTCCACTCGCCCCTTCCCTCCGTAGTTCTTCTGTCCTGCCCCAAATACCCTGCCCTTCCTTCTGCTCATTTCTTGCCGTGGTACTAGTGGCAAGACTTTCCAGTTCTCTCCAGTGCTTCCCTCAGCTCCCCTGTTTGGCTGTCCCTAACCTCCTTTCTATCACTGTCTCCCTTTCCCCCAGCTATTTCTAATTCACCAACTTTCCTCTTGACTCCCTCCCTGTTCTCTCTCCTAACGAGCCCAAGCCCAGCCTCCTACAAAGCTGCTGCCCACTCCATCCCCTCGGCCAGACCTGCTGCTGGTGCTAGTTCAAAGGCATCTCCATTGGCTGAATTTGCCCACGATGCAGTTTGCTTAAGGCCCTTCCCACCCATCCTGTCCAATGTCCGATTTTCACATACCAAACACCTTCTTTCAATTTCCTCTGCTTCTTCTGTCTCTGATCATACCTTCTCTCCACTTTCTAAGCCTCCTTTTCTCTGTTCCTGTTTCGTGCTCCTTCTCTTTTGTCATAGTCAAATCAGCATATAGAAAATACAGTACTTTTTCTCCTACAATTTCCTTGGTAAAAAGCTTGTAATGCTTTTTTTGTTTTTAACTAAAACATTTGCAATTTATATTTTGTTATTGTGAATAAATTACCGCTGAGGCTCCATAGTAATACGGAGTATTTTCCTTCACTAGAAGGCGCATTTCACTCTGTATCTTCTTGTTTATAAGCTCTCTTTGTATGTCTCTCTGCATCTTTTCCTGCTCATGATGTTGTGCAGTTTACTTTCAGTCAAACTCTTGGACCAGAACGAAGTAATTGAAAATAAGAGATGCATTAAAAAAGGGGAAAAAATCCTTTCATCTGATTAAAGGAAAAATGATTTTATGAGAAAACTTCGAATTCTGTTGACTTAATATTTTAATAATGCTCATTTCTTTTCCTAAACAACCTTTTAGTGGTATGACTGCTTGTACCTTTCTTGAAAATAGCATAGTTGTCTGTGATATAATTGTTTGGGCTCTGTGATGTTGTCTTCCTCAAATAATGCTTTTCTATATTTTCTTCTCTTAGGGTGTTATGGTTGGTATGGGTCAAAAAGATTCCTATGTGGGTGATGAAGCTCAGAGCAAAAGAGGTATCCTTACTTTGAAATATCCCATTGAACATGGCATCATCACCAACTGGGATGATATGGAAAAGATCTGGCACCACACTTTCTACAATGAACTCCGTGTGGCCCCTGAGGAACACCCTACCTTGCTCACAGAAGCTCCCTTGAACCCTAAAGCTAATCGTGAAAAGATGACCCAGATAATGTTTGAGACCTTCAACGTACCTGCTATGTATGTGGCGATCCAGGCTGTCCTGTCCCTGTATGCCTCTGGTCGTACAACAGGTAAAATAAAAAAATAAACACTTCAGATTTTTCCTTTCAGGAACCCTCCTTCCTTCTCACTCCAAATAGGGAAAAAACCCCATAACTCATTCAAATTTACAGAAAACTAGGTATTTTTAGTATATAGCGACTGATGATACCAGTAGCAGAAAAGCCAGGACAAAATAGTCTGTGGACAGAACAATGTGGACCTGTCTGCGTTGCTTTCAGAGAGGCACTGTGGAACTGACTCTCTGCCGCTTGTCATGATGCAAACGAGGAGACATTCCTGTGCAGATACTGCAGTTACACAAGTATTACACCAGTTTAAGGGTTTAAACCGGCCCAAAAGATGTCCATTATTGGACCAAGAGAATCACTATTGCAAATGTACTTACATTGTAGTAGCAGTGGAAGGCTGTTCATCCGGGCTAACTTAAAATGTACGGGACAACTGTTTTATGGGAAAGTTCACACTAAACAGGAATGTCCAGGCAAGCAAAGGCAGAAGGAATGGGCCAGATCTTTATGGCTAAAATAGAATGATACTACTTCATAGTGCCTGAAAAATCCTGTATTTTGTTGTGTTTGTTGCTGCTTACTGTGCCTAAGGGCTCTAAGCATTTGCTAGGTGATTCCAACTGCTCTCTGACATTTCTCTCCCAGGTATTGTTCTTGACTCTGGCGATGGCGTCACCCACAATGTACCTATTTATGAAGGTTATGCTTTGCCTCATGCTATTATGCGCCTGGATCTGGCTGGCAGGGATCTGACTGACTACCTCATGAAGATCCTCACGGAGCGTGGCTATTCCTTTGTGACAACAGGTCAGTCCTTCAGCTTTGCTGTCTTGTGAAAATCCTCACGTCTCTCTTGGCCCATCTTCTTCCTCTAGTATTTTGCTTCTCCAAATCTTGATTCGATTCCCATATATCTGCAGCTGAACGTGAGATTGTTCGTGATATCAAAGAGAAATTGTGCTATGTTGCACTGGACTTTGAGAACGAAATGGCTACTGCTGCCTCTTCCTCCTCTTTGGAAAAGAGCTATGAATTGCCTGATGGTCAAGTGATCACAATCGGTAACGAACGTTTCCGCTGCCCTGAAACCTTATTCCAGCCATCCTTTATTGGTAAGTGTTCCCAGGAAATTCTCCTTTCTGTAGGAGGTATGAGTGAATCAGAAGATCTAGAAGGTGTCCCACTCCTCTTCCTACTTATCAGGAAATCAGACATAAATAAATAATGAGTTAGATCCTCTGGTCCCTGTAAGCTGTACTTGGTGTGAGCTCAACTGGTAATTAGCTGAGCTCTGGGCTCTTGTTGCAAGTTTTAGATCAGGTTTTAGGGTCACAATTTTTTAGTGATAAAATGTACAGTTAGAATATCATCATTAGGGAGTTGGACTCGATGACCCTCATGGGTCCCTTCCAACTCGAGATATTCTATGATTCTGTGTCACTGATGGCAAGAATAGCTTTCAGTGCTGTATTTGTAAGGCTTACACTTAATACAGTATCTGACTCCATGAAGAAGTAAAGTGTCTGGGAGGGGAAAAAAATGGAACGAAGGTGTGTGTATATTTATACGCACTGTAATTAAACATTGCCATGGTCAAGATGGTAAGCTTTGCTGTTTGTGAGTGCAGCTGACGGATATAGCAAATGCTTATACTCTAAGTCCTGAGTAATAAATGCAGTTGTTCATCAGCTGACATCTTACTGTGGATCTAGTGTCAGCCCTTTCAGGAAGCACCTGTTAATATTAATAAATCGGAATGCAACCTACATGCAAACACTTGCTTCTGGTTTCTTTTTCCTTACCACCAAGTACTAATATCTTGGTCCACGTCTTGATTATGTCTTGCCTTGATGTTTATAAATGGTATAGACTGTATTTTGAGTAGGCTGAAAAAGAAATGAAGTTACTATTGTCTTCTTTAGTTCTAATTCAGCTGCTTTCATTGTCTTTATTGTTGTCTTTTCTATATTCAACTAATGTTTTTTGTGAGACTGATGTAACCTGATACTCGTTTTCTGTTCCATATACTAAATGAGTTTATCTTGTGTGTCTGCTTCTTCTCTTACTGTATATTTTGAGTATCTTTCCTTTGCACATGCTTTATGATTCTTACCCTTTCTAACAAATAATTTTTGTTTTCTTAGCTAGGTCTGTAATTCTATTTGTTTACATTTTTCTATAACATTCAATAATCAGTAAGTAATTTTACAACAAAAATGTCTTAGAAGTTCACATTAATGATGAGGAGAAATGCCGAGAGTTCTTTTCACGAAGACTTCTTGTATAATTTACTGATCTACTGTCTTATTTCTTCTCAAGGTATGGAATCTGCTGGTATTCACGAAACTACCTACAACAGTATCATGAAGTGTGATATTGATATTCGTAAGGACCTGTATGCCAACAACGTCCTCTCAGGTGGAACGACAATGTACCCTGGCATTGCTGATCGCATGCAGAAAGAAATCACTGCACTTGCTCCTAGCACTATGAAGATCAAGGTGAGGAATTTGACTCTGTACTATAAAATGTGGGTAAGGATGGGGAAAATGTCCACATCATTAAATTGAGATAAAAGAACAACTCAAAAGTGAGATCAACAGCTGATGGACAAATGAGAAGAAATTCCATTTAATCATCATAATTACATTGATTAGAAGCAAGTGTTAGAAAAGAGGAAAATACGGTTATAGATTTTCTTAAGGAATATTACATGTATTGTAGCAGCTACTGAAGATCAATACCATTATTATAGAAAAGTTCTTTACTTACTTAAGGAAATACCTAGTGGTTTGTTACATTGGTGATGTAGATTGGTTGTTCAGAAGTGTAACTGTTAAATGAGGATTTTGTTGCTTTTCTTTATCCTAGATCATTGCCCCACCTGAGCGCAAGTACTCTGTCTGGATTGGTGGCTCCATTCTAGCATCTCTGTCCACCTTCCAGCAAATGTGGATCAGTAAACAGGAGTATGATGAAGCTGGTCCATCCATTGTCCACCGCAAGTGCTTCTAAGCACTTTTTCCCTCAATTTACTTCCCACTCAGGATGACGACAATATGCTTCTTGGAGTCTTCTGGCAACCCTTCCTGAACTCTTCAGTCATTGTACAGTTTGTTTACACACCCGTGCAATTTATTTGTGCTTCTAATATTTATTGCTTTATAAATAAACAAGATCTGGGACTTGCAATCTACAAGTGATTGTCTTTTGTTTTATTATAAGTATTCTTTGGTTAAAAAAATAAGACTAAACACTCTGGGATTTGGAAACTCCCATCAAACCTGTGAATGCCTTCATTGCATGCATGTCCTTCTAAGTGATGTAGGTGTGTTAGGTCATGGTTTTCTATTAGTAAGAATTTATACTTTATAGTTTTAATTTTGAAACTTGAAACAAAAGAAGCATCATACATCAAGGCTTTCAAAGAAATAGCCTTGAGGGTAGACCCAGTAAGTGGAACAAGTGGAAGGAAACCTCTCATAGTCACTCACTGGGTTTAGAAATGTTTCTTCTGTTGCATTTATTATAACCCAAGTATTTTAATATTAATGTATTGAAAGCCAAAGCTTCTGTAAAAGAATTATGTTAATACATTTAGAATGTGATTTATAACGAATTAGCTCAATCCTAAAGAGTCATACAATTGTTTTCTGGGGGCTAGAAATATTTATGACAAAACATTAATTCAAACTGACAGTTTACTCATCTTCCCCCATCACTTCAAAGCCAGAGATAAAGAAGTGAAGCCTTTATTGTACTAATGCACTAAATCCTTTGCTATATAAACATACAATTGTTATAATCACTATTATTTTCATGTCATGATACATATGTCTTAGGCAATTCTTGCTATTCTTTGTTGCTATTTGACCTAGATACTACAATCATAAATTGCCTACATTCTGTGGGCTTTTGTGTTCCTCACCAGGACTTTTTATAACTGTGCTCTTCAATTTTTTATAAAAAAGTAATATCTAAAAGGTGAAGTACAGAATGACCTGGGACATTTTCATTAAAATAATGGAACCAGTCAGTGTCATAGTTTGAACTAGGTACAGACTAGGAGTTCACCTAACCTTGATTTAGAAAAATCAAGCATTTATCAAGCTGTGCATGTGGTTAGTTAGGAGCGTGCTCAGCTGAGAGCCATTACAGGTGTTTGAAAAGATTAGATCTCATGCTAATTTTATACTCAAATGCTAATTAAAAAAAAACAGTGTCCTGGTTTCGGCTGGGATAGAGTTAATTTGTTTCCTAGTAGTTGGTATAGTGCTGTGTTTTGGATTTAGTATGAGAAGAATGTTGATAACACACTGATGTTTTAGTTGTTGCTAAGTAATGTTTACCCTAGTCAAGGACTTTTCAGCTTCCCATGCTCTGCCAGGTGCACAAGAAGCTGGGAGAGAGCATAGTCAGGACAGCTGACCCAACTGGCCAATGAGGTATTCCATACCATATGACGTCTGCTCAGTATATAAAGCTGGGGCGAGAAGAAGGAAGGGGGATGTTTGGGGTGATGGTGTTTGTCTTCCCAAGTAATGGTTATGTGTGATGAAGCCCTGCTTTCCTGGAGATGGCTGAACACCTGCCTGCTGCTGGGAAGTAGGGAATGAATTCCTTTTGTTTTTTTGCTTCACCACGCGGCTTTTGCTTTACCTGTTAAACTGTCTTTATCTCAACCCACGAGTTTTCTCACTTTTACCCTTCTGATTCTCTCCCCCATCCCATTGTGGGGGGAGTAAGTGAGCGGCTGTGTGGGGCTTAGTCGCTGGCTGGGGTAAAACCGTGATACCCAGATAATAATAATAGGCAGTTTACACAGTTGCAGGGGAACTTTTTCTGTTTCTCCCACCTTTTATTTTCTAGAAAGGCATTAAAACTGGCTGTTAGATGTGATCTGCAGTTAAGCAGAACTGATTTTACTCTTTGAATATAAGAAGATGTATTTAGTATCTGTCTTCAATTTACTTATCATTAGAAGACATTTTACTGAGGTGCAGTTTTAATTGCCTACAATCGGCTTGCAATTGAAATATTCAAATATTTCATATATTTTTGCTTTTGGACAGAGAAGGTGGATGGAGTTGTTAAATATAAATAAAGTTTAAACATAAATATGAAATTTTATACCTTTTTTTACAATTTAAACAAATTTAAATATTTTAAACAAATTTAAATATTTTAAACAAACATAAAATGAAACATAAATATGAAATACTTATCCTCACACTGCACACAGTATTACTGAAATGCTACTACAAATAGGCTTTTTCACAATACAATACAAATTAACCTGTGAATCTGTTAAGACAAAACCAACAGCTTTCACTGTTCTTAAGAAGGTTTCCAGAGTAGGGAATCACTTTGAAGTTCACACCATGGAGAAATTTTGTATGTTTTGAAAACATGGGAACTCTTCCAGATTTCTGACCAACACAAATGTAATTATTCAAACTTAATTGACATTTGCCAGTGACTTTTTGTTGTTCAGAACCATTGTACTTTTCTTGCTTGTTCTTGCTTGTAATTTGAGATTCGGCTGTTCAGAAAGGTCATCTCAGGTATTAGTGTGAATGAATAGGGTGATACTGGACATAAATTGCAACTAATTGGAGCTTAAAATGTTAAGCAAGTATGCAAAAGGCCAGTGGATGCCTGACTGACTGGCTTTGACTGATGGGTCAGGAATGGCAGACGTACAGCCGGCACCACATTCACGGCTGTGATCAGAAGTTCACCCTTCAGCATGTGGGCATGAAGAGGGAACTGAAGGAAGCCACTGATTGCATGACTGATGGAAAATTTCCTTCCATTGACGTTTTAGGGTTTGTAATTCACAGTTTATGGAAATGGATATGAGCAGCAAGGATTGTGCAAAATAATGACATGCTTGCATATATGTAGGATACGACTAAAAAGTAGCAATGCCGTAGCCTTTTTCTCTTCTTATAGCGTGTTTCCAGATGTATTCCATTTTAATGCAATAATCCCATATTTTGCCATTGAGAAATATGTATTTACACTCAGTGCAGTGAAAACTTTAATAATGGGATGGGAATTATGATACCTATTTATGAAGCAAAACTAGATCTTTCAAACATGGATAATGCAACTGATCGATTTGATTGAGAGGAATTTGAATGTTAAGTCACATAAATTAGGTTTCAAAACACCAGTAAGAGATGCCACTGTCGAAGCTTACCCTCCATTTACATTTTACAACAAGCCTTAATTACAGCGATACACATTTTGTATGGCAAATGAAGATGGTGGAATGGGATGCAGAAATTAACTGGAGAGCACTTATACGATAACTAATAAAACTATTGCAGATAGTTCCTTGAAAAAGGCAAATTAAAAACCAGCTGTACCAAACCCTGCTGTGATCATCAATCTTCACCTCGGAAACACCTCAGCTAATGAAGACATTGACATAAACTTTGAGACTAAAGGATCGCAGCTAACCTTCATTGCTCTTGATGAGATTCTCTTTGGATGGAAGAAGGAAACTTAATGTTTAGCCAAATTTATAGGTTCAACACGCATTTTGAAAAGCAGTGTGGATACATGGCAAAACTTCTGTCTGCCACACCAAACTGTGTCCTGCTATCTGACTTTGCAGCTCCTTGTTGCTCTATATGTAAAATGGTGTGGAAGTCAGTCTGATGTGATTTTTAAGCTACATAAAGAAGCTTTATTCAGTAATAAGGGCTAAAAAGGGCTAAGAACTACTAACACACATCAGTAAGAGCTGGGACAAAATCTTCTGGCCTGTTGTGGCAGCCAGAACAACACAGCCCCCTACTTCTGTTTTTGACCGAAGGCTATTGGAGTTTTGCCACTGTTGCCTAACCCACAGATCTTACAGAAAACTTTCCTTGTAGACTAGGAGCGTGTTGGCACTTAAGGAGTATTGAGGGATAGGATTATGATCAGAGCAGAAAGGTTGTAACATCTCTCTGAAGTATGTGCTAAGAATCTGAAAATCCTGTGATTCTGCTTTAAAAGATGGATTTTTTGTCAGGAAATAAGGAGATAGTTCAAAAGTCACTTGTGCTTCAAGGCTCTTTCAAAAAAAATTGGTAGGCCAGTCATTATAAATTTGACAGAGTTGTCTACTTTGCACTAATCTTCTCTAAAAAGGCTGTTTTAGTGAAAGCTTTAAAAAAGTCAGCCTGAAGCAAAGCACGAATATGAAAATTTTTAGCTTGAATAATTGAATTCTGTAGAGTGATAATTTTTTTAATGTAGAATAAGAGGGGTTTATACTTAAAAAGATTAGGTGACTCTAAATACATGTGACAGTCAGATTAATGTACAATAACAACACAACAATAGAAAAAAAAAAATAGAGAAAAACCTCTTCTCTGCTGGTTGGATAAACTGAATACGAGGCCCAGGCAGAGATTGTTGCTTTCTTCCAGTCACAGCTGAACTCAGTCCCACTCTGAAGCATCCTGTGACAGAAGCCTCTGTCATTATCAAGACACAAGAAAAAGGAAAAAAAAAAATTATAAAATTGAGTGATTAGTAAATCTCACTCATTACACTTAAGAAAGAAGCAATTCAGGCAGTTAACATACCACCAATTACCTTTGCTTGGAAATGCTAATTATTAGAAAAATTTTATTATGCTGATATATTATTAAATGGATTTAGCTTGTGATTAAGCTGTCCTGTGTGAATAATGTTGGCTGAATAGAATTTAGCAGACATTAGCAAAAGTTAATATACCTGGTGGTAATCTTATAAAGAAATAATCCACAAAACACAATATATCTGAGGTCTACTAAATATAGGGCAGTATGCTCTCTTAGAGGAGAGGAACTGTATTTTAGAAAGATTTTTTTTAACCACTTTCTATCAGGTGATATATATATCTGCAGGGGAAAAAGTAGATGTGGAATAGCATAAAGCTTTATTGACTTAGATTTACGTAACACGTGAATGATATAGTAAGTCTGGGAAGGTACCCAATAACATCCAGGTAGCGAGGCAGTAAGAAAGAGCTTAAAGATTAGTTCTGAGTCTCTAAGCCCCTCCGGTTTAGATCACCAGAAAGGGTATTGTCAATGATAATGAGGACTGCACGGGCTTTCGTTCCAAAGGGTCTCAAATGCCTTATGAGCTACATTGCGGCTTCTGGACATCTTTTGCAAAAAGGTGATGCTCAAAGGGAAATGGAGGAGCTCCTGGGTGTTAGAGGGGGCCTGCAGCTCCGGCTCTTCTAGAGAGAGTGGAAATAAGTGGCTGTAGCAGCAGAGCAACTCCTGCCACGTGTTCCTCCCTCTCCCCCAGCTCTCTGCAGCTGGCTGTGTCTGCCTCAGCTGAGGTGAGAAAGAAAGAAGGTGATAAATTCAGTTCATTTAGTTCTGGGGAGGAAGGAGTCTAGGAGGCACATATTGCTGGGCCAGTCGGGGTGGGGAGATCTTCCACAGCGAACATAAGCACAGGAATTTTACAGTAGCTGCTATCAAGGAAAAAAGATAAGTTTAGGAATTCAAGCCATATCCTCATATTTATGTAATAGATGAGTTTTGACACTGAATTTCATGCTAATTCTTCCTTTTCTCGTATTTTGATTATATAAATAATTTTCAGGACACAGGCTTTTGTCTTCAAAAGCTGTCTCTATTTTATCAAAAAACCACCCCAAACCAAACGCAAATAGAGCAAGAAACATTAATCTTAAGCACGAAAATTGTCCACCTCAGGTCTTTTTTTTTAACTAAATATTTTTGGTTACTAAAAATGTTTTAAAGCTCACTCTGTGTGTGTGTGTGTGTGTGTTTGCAATGCTCTGATTCTCTGGTAAGCCAGAGGGGAGAAGAATTCCTGCAGAAATAGAAATCTCAGCAGATTTTAAAGACAAACTGCTGAACAAGTCATAAGAAAAAAGCACTTCACTCTCTACTTCTTTAGCATGAATTATGTCTTGAATTTAGCACTTAAACTGGGAGATTCTTCTTTGTCAAGGAACACCACCTACAAGAAAACATTGATTTCCACCAGTTAAATCAAGGCTATTTCTGTGGCTGTAACTTTACTTCAGGTAAAAGTTTAAAGGGAATCATCTCCTACTCAGTCTTCTATTACAGGCTAAATAGAAAACACCTTTCTTGTGCTAAATTTCTGACATCATTGTCTGATATATTAGTTTGACAATTTGAGTACTGATTATTGAAATTATTACCATTAACGAATTGAGTTACTAATTCAGCATTTGTTGTGAATTCAACTTTATTACCATACTCTTTCGTTCATAATTAAAACACTGAACTCATAGCAGACAACCTGTTTGTATATGTGGAAATGTGAGTTGTGAAAAATAAAATCTGTGGTTTTATTCTTACAAATGTTTAATGATTTCTTTGATCCATATTTAAAAAGCCATACATATATTTGCAGAAATAAATATATAGTAGGTATTTAATATATATTATGGCTTACTAAATATCACAATCCATTACAAGATACTACAAAATGCTCAGATATAGTTTTAAATTGTAATGTAGTGTATTGTAAAAACCAAAACCTTTAATATGTGACAAAACCTTTAATATGTGATGAACAGGTTTACAAAAATGGTCTTAGGCCTTACTAGTCTTACTAGTGTGGAAATTATTTTAGTTTTATTTTTAATTGAATTGGAGCTCTGTTGTGCAGCTCAGCTCTGTATGGCAACCAGACAAACTGCAGTAATGCAGCAGCTTTTGATCTTTTGCCCATATATTCTGGCAGCTAAATCAAATGGACTGAAAGAGACTTACGTGGAATCTTCACTGTACATAGGAAAATGAGTGATTATGTTGTTGCTGGTGATAGCCAATCTTGCATTTGGTTCCGGGTTCTCCAAAGTGTTTGCTGTAATATATTTATTTTTATCCATATGTGTGTATACACATATATATGCATACAAATATTTTCCCTAAGTCTTCTCTTTAATTTTGCAATGGAAGAGCATCCCTGACTTGGTAACAAGTTTCAGAGACCACGTCTGTATGACATAGCATATGACTACCACCCTCTAGAAAATTAGCATAGTTGAAGTTGGAAAGACAAATATTTCATGTCAGAAACATCAGAGATATTTGACTAAGACGAAACTGGGGATGTTTTGTAGCCTGGTTCCTAAGACAGAAGGTAATTCCTGATTTTGTTTTCTGCTCAAGGGAAAACCTTAGAAATTTGGAATTTTGAGAAAAGATCAGAACTGAAGTGTTTTCAATGACAATGTGAAATACTCGTTCCTTCTTACAACCTACGGTCAAAGTGCCACAGAGTTATGTTCTTCAGACATAGCCTGAATACATCACATACTATTGAAAGTGTAAAAGTTGCCCAAAGTCATGTAGAGAATAAGTTTGCAATGTCTGGTGTCACATTCTGTATTTTAATGCCTGCAGCAATAGTTTTGTAGACTTTTCCTTTCTGATCAAACATAACGCCAGCTGTTACCATCAACTGGGTGGACAAATTTGTTTCTGCCCTTTCATTTCAACTGAGACTATGAATTCTGCCCATTGTACTGGCACCTAACAGAACAGGAGACTACCTTATGACCTTATTTTTTGTAATTAAACAGCATATGAAACTATCAGGAGTAGTATCCTGCAGGCTCTTCCTTCTGCCAAAAGACATACAAAGGGTTCCTTTGCTCATTTTGTCCATATATATTACACAAAGCAAATATATTGCCATTTAAAATGCTAAAGAGGCTATTTCTTTTATAAGTAATAATACAGACATGGTGATTGTGCAATCTCCAAATAGGGTCGTGTGGTGACAGAGAGACAGTGGGTGCTATTAAAAGCTTGACATTTATCACTCACAGTGGTTAAATTTACCATGGTATTTGTGGCATTTGCCAATCTAAGTATAGGGAATGCCACAAATACCACAGAACAGATAAATACTGCTGTGCAAAAACCAGCAAACTGCTGGTGGTGCTTTGCTAAACCTATAGAGCTCTATGTTCTGGAAATGCATTGCAGGTGCTATTGGCCAGGATTTTCTCAGTTTGGAAAAGGAAAAAAGTTTGTTATGCTTTTCTTTTCCTTTATCTTGCCTATTTAGATGAAAAGTTCTTCTGTGTGTCTGTCTGTAGCCTCCAGAGCAATGGAGACCCTATCAGACTTTGAGTGTCCTAAAGCTAATAAAACTAGATCATGGCATATCATTCACACAGAAAAATGGCATCTGTCCAGTACATGAAGGTTAGGAAATGTTCCACTGGAAAATACGCCATGTATCTTGTGACAAACAACTCACTGTGCAAGTCTTGTTGGAAAAAATGGCTTTTCAAGCAGAAAGTTGTTCTCTGGGACATAATTTAAGAGCTCTAGAGCTCTGTTTAAATCCTGAAGGACAGAATGAACATAATCAATCACATTGTACACTTATTCTAAGACACGCAGAAAAATCATCAAGATTAATTAAGACATTAAGATAACAAAGTGCATAATGGAACTATTTTTTCTTCACCTAATAAAACAACTTTAATGGTAGCAGAGGACATAAAGGCTTTGCCATTGTCCTACAGTGTTGGGTTTTTGGAGTCTAGGCACCCAAATCCCATTTGTACCTTGGAAAAATATTGTTTCTTGACTTCTCTTCTCCAGGTTCACAGGGTGACCACTTTGTGGACAGCTGCTCTCAAGTCTTACCTGCAGGTGCAGTTCTGTCCCTGCTTGACTGGAGGAGGTGCTGTGGTACTAAAGCACCAATTCTCATAGCTATTAAGTTGTATAAAGGATATTTTGCTACAGCTTAAGAATGTGCCCATAGTTGTGACCAAGTTCTTCATCTTTGGTGATGAGTTGCACTTGATCTCTTAACGGGATTCTACCCTTATATGACAGACCTAAGCCTAGAGTTAGATAATTTCCCTGCCGTGGAGCTGTTGAGATTGGCTATTTGATTATCTCTGGAGTTTTTTAATGCATCTGATTACAGCAGATGGCACTGAAGAATATAATGAAATTCCTGGGCTATCGACAAAACCTGTGTGTTACAAGTCAGTCCAGCTGTCAGTCCTTGACATGAACTCTTCACATTCATTTGGCATGCATTCTCTCCCAAAGTCCCTGCTCTTTCCACAGACACAATTTGCCTGGTGAAAGCAATGGAGGGAAGTATGCTGGGGAAGAGGTACTGTATCCAACTTCAGTCATTTCTATAATAATTTAAAACTTACCCAAATCATAGGTAAGTTGACTTCTTCAAACATTTCTTGAAGAGTGGAACGTATTTTGCTTCTATGAGTATTATTTTGGAAGACTAGAACTTCAGATATAACTTAAATGTAGAACAAAAATTCTGCACTATATTCTCAGGGCCATAAAAAAAATTAAGGGCCAAATTCTCAGCTCAGATAAATCAGAACGTTGCTCTTGTTTTGAAGCCAGTGATACTGGTAGGACTGTCTGAAGTAGGTGAGGTTATGGCTGTTGTCCTAAATAGTTTTTTTTTCTTCCCATGCTCTAAATCCCCCATGCTTCTAATTAACCATTGAATATAGTGGCTGAAAAGAGTCAAGTGGAGACATTTTAAGTTTGTCTTTGTGAAAGGGCATTTAGTATGGATTTTTAAAATTGTGTGTCTTGGGCTAGATTCTAGTGCAACTTGCTGCAGGTGCTGAGTTAACTTAAATGCTGATGTGTGCAACTTTTGAATTGTTTATTATGCCCACCAAAATGCTGGAGTTTTTATGTCTTAAAAGCAGCTGTGTATCTCTGAATGTACCTTTTGACTTCTGAGAAGATGACTTTCGTAATAAATATCAAACGTAAGAAACACTCTTGTGTTCCCTTAAGTAAGAATGCAATGCTACTCAGTCACAGAAGACCACTTAGACTTTGAGTGATGTACTACTTTAACTTTGCCTTTTCTATGTGTATTGTGATTTGGTTTTCCTATTTACACATTCATTTAATTAAAAATAAAAATATTTTAACAAGTTATTCATAGCCATTGTAGCAGTGTGCTTGATTTGTTCCAGAGCCAGCTGTGATAGGTCATACCCTCTCTGCAGGACAATCATCACTGCCCTGTGATGCAAGTATATTGGCCCTTTCTAGTTCTGGAAAGATTGTTTTACCCTGCTGGTAGAGAAAAAGAACAATTAAATATCTTTTATTTAATTTTTTTGATATATTCATTTGATATATATCTCTTACCACCCCTCCCAGTGAAAAGAAAGAATAGCTCTTATTTATCGTGTCAAAAACAATGACTCGCTTTACACTGTACTTTCTTCTTCCAAAGTCATCTTAAAAACTGAAGAAAACCACATTATTAGGAAGGGCTAATCACAAGAGGAGAGACCTTATAAAAGGGGAAACGCAGTCCCTGTTCTTTGCTTGAAGATGTTTCTATCATCATGGCACAGGTAGGAGGCTTGCCACGCAATTTAATTTAGCTTGTTGGCCGCATTGTCTTTCACAGTGAAACATGCTGTATTGAGTGTATTTTCCATTCAACAGGAACTCCGCCTGCATGGTATGTATGACTCATCCACCTGTCTAGTTGGTGTTCTTTGGATTAATTGATCTATCTTCGAGCTCATGTTTTCTCTCATGCCTTGTTTGTCTTTGTGGCAGTCATATTTGGATTTCACGCATTCATTTCTCCTGTACGTACCACCTTCAAGCCCAAGAAACAGTTTGCACTGACATTTCAGGTGGCATGACACTGGACTTTTTGATAACTATTTGGTGTAATTAAACTACATACACTTCACATTTATTAAAGCCCTGTGGGGACTTGGCCGTCATTTCTTTTCTCTCCCCCACTGCACTAGCTTTCCTGTAAGCCTTTTTTCTTTGTAATACAATTTCTGCCCCAAAGCAGAACCTTTGCTCCGAGGAAATATATGAAATAATGAAATGTATCAAACAACACTAATGAAACAAATCAGATCAATAATTTATCCATGTCTTTTTGACATATACTTATTGACATATTTTTTTAAACAGGTCAAGTCTTAAGTGCTTATCAGAAAATATTTCAAGTCGCTTGCCTGTTTTTTGTCCACTGAAACTATAGGATGGATATACTTATACGGTGAAATCAGGAATGGAAATTTACTGATTTCTGTTTCTCAACATCAGAAGAGGTCTGGTTTTGAGAAAACACTGGACAGCTGCGTCCCAACGTGAGGCTTTGAAATTCCTGTCTGAAAATGCTCTGTGTATGTGTGTAATTTTCATCTATTTTAACCATGTGAAAATCTTTATTAAATCTAAAGCTTAGGAGCCCTGGTCCTTCTGTTTTGTTGATTCACTGTAACCCGTCTTTTCTTTCTAGGCAGAGTGAAGCCCCTGGGACGAGACAAGTTCTCCACAGACTCCTTCTTAGAAGTTTCCATAAGAAAGCCTCTGTTTCATCGTGGCTCTGTGCTGAAGAAGGAAAATGGCAGTAAATCCGACGGGGAAAGGGAACCTTACCGTCCTGTGTCAGGAGGTATGACCTCCTTCTTGGTTTGCACATAGCCTGAGTGAATCTGTGGTGAGGAAGTTGTGTGCAGAATGGGGATATTTTGACTGAAGAAAATAAAATTCTGTATTTTGTTTATTGTGTGCCCAGCAGGTATAGACACATACAAATGTAAGAGATCCTTCAAAATCTGAAACACAGAAAATGTAGGTAAAACCCAATGTAGTATTTGCAGTAAATCTTACAAATTGAGACAAAATAATAGTTGATAAAATTGTACACATAAAATATTTACCCACTTGCATGTGAGTGCAAATATATGACACCGTTCTCACTGATGTAGCTTCTGAAGTTCAACTGATGAACATTTTAAATGGCAAATTCTATGGTTCAGGCTCTGTATCAGGTGTTCAGCCTGGCAAGAGGCAGGCACTGGAGCCTTGCGGTTTCCCTGTGATGCTTGGCGAGGGGCAGAGCCGGGCAAGCGCTAGCGGGAAAGGTGCCCCGGGACGGAGCTCTTCAGAAGGGACAGGCGAGGAAG
>NW_009208369.1:0-1116 GCF_000690835.1 Fulmarus glacialis
GCCGGCGGCGGGCCGCGCCATTTCGCCCCGCGCCCCACGGCCCGGCCGGCCTGCTTCAGCGCGGATATCCCCCTCACACAGAGTCCTTTTACAAGAGCCCTTGCCTGTTTATGCTTTCTACATGCCGCCGTTGCTTACCTCTGTAATTCTGGCACCGTTTCCACGTTGTGGGCGTACACATCCAGTCCCGACAACGCTACTTTCTCCACAGCTTTAAGGTCCCCTCGAAAATCGGGCGTTAGGCATTCTACCAGAATTTTTGAATTCCTGAAAAGGAGAGGCTGAAAATGAACACATCTATGGAAGTTGCGTCACTGTTGCTAAAAAACTCAATACAGCAAAAAACCAAACATAACTAAATAAACGATGCTCTGATAAGCAAAGCAAACTTAATTCAGGATACGCTGTTAAAACAACTGATTTCTGCAAATACTTGTATTACAATTCAAACAAAACATCATGTGTTTAATTCCTGACTTTACTGATGTGAGCTGAAATAGAATTTAAGCCAAATAATAAATATAAAAGTGATTCCAACAGTTTCTTAATCACATTCACTTTTTATATGTGATTTTTCATGTGTCTTTGTTGCATAGTATCATAGCCCCAAAATACAGAGGAGCTATAATCCTGCCTACTGGGATAAGACTCTGCATCGTTGCCCTGGAATCTAATCTTGGTGTCCAGGAGCCAGAACTCAGCTCAGAAAGGCAGGTGGGGAAAACCAGGAACCTTTCGAGTCCCAAGATACGCTGGATGAAGACTTAAATGAGGTTATACAAATTAAATCTGCAGGTAGACAAGTATGCTATCACATGCCATATACGTATCCTGGTTTCAGCTGGGATAGAGTTCATTTTCTTCCTAGTAGCTGGTACAGTGCTGTGTTTTGGATTTAGTATGAGAATAATGTTGATAACACACTGATGGTTTAATTGTTGCTGAGTAGTCAAGGACTTTTCAGCTTCTCATACTGGCCTGCCAACGAGAAGGCTGGGGGTGCACAAGAAGCTGGGAGGGGGCACAGCCAGGACAGCTGACCCAAACTGGCCAAAGGGATATTCCATACCACATGACGTCATGCGCAGCATATAAACCAGGGGTAATTGGCTGGGG
>NW_009208370.1:0-4167 GCF_000690835.1 Fulmarus glacialis
GGTGGGGTCAGGGGTCCCCAGCCTCTGGCCGTGTGCGGACACACACCTGCGGGGGGACCTAACTCCTCTCTTTCTCAGCTTATTTTCAACTGGAGGCAAGGTGATCTGTTTTTCTGCCCCATCCCCTCCTGGAAAACGTGCTCTCTGGCTGCATCTGCCAGGCAGGGCTCCCCATGCCCGGGGGTGTCCCTTCTGCACAGCCCGACCCCAGGGATGCCGTCTGCAGCAGGGCACCCTGAGCAACCCCGGGGCACCCCCGCGGCAAGGAGGAGCACACCCCGGAGGTGGGTGCGTGGTGTAATGTGCAGGAACCCAGAGAGCAGGAACTGTCCTGCAAATGGGCTTTCTTCTCTCTTCCTGGGTGCCTTCTCTGTAACTGAAATGAGAGTTACCAAAAAAAAAAACCAAACCACTAAACTAATTCACTGGATTTTAAATGAATATTTAAGACTTTTATCATTTCCTTCCTCTGTAGGAAAAAAACCCAACACCCTGACTACTTCTTTTTACTATTTTTAAAAATAACTTCTATTGTTAGAAAGGACTTTTTTAAAATAAAGCTTTTTCTTCCAACATGTCCAGTGCTGCCATTCCTCTGGCTCCGGCCAGACCTTGGCAAGAGGAAATTATCAGTCTTGTAACCGGTGGGAGACAGACTTGTGCTGCTGTTGTGACACTGCCACGTCTTACATTTTTAGTGACACTTTCTAAAGCTGTCTATTTTACTATGATTTTTTAAAAAGCGAACGGTGACTAACCACTGCCGAGCCATGTGAAGGCTGCAGTAAGTTCTCCATCACCAGCAAGGTTTGCCCACGCAGCTCTTACTGGACTCGATGGTTTCCATTTGCGTAGCAGGGAATGTGTCTTCCCTCTGAGGAATCCCTTGCAGGTGAAATTCTGATTTAGCACATCAAAGTAGGAGATCGCAGCTTTCCTTCCTAGCAACAAAATCAATTAAAATTCCAACCTGTTCACTGGCCGGGCTGCTGCTCTTTATTCACAGGACTGCCAGCCAGACCGTCTCGCCAGGTTTGAAGGCAGAATTCCCCATCCCCGGATTTAGCTTTTTTGAATTTAAACATCCTCCGGGTAAAAGTGACAAGCTAGGATTTCTCTCCTGTTTTTCAAGGGTGTCCTCTGAAGCAGAGATGTTTCTCGTAGTCCCTACTGCACCTTCCTCCTGCTTAAGGAGGAGTCGGATGTCAGTTGAGCTTTGGTGCAAAACTGAGCATCTTGTTCCCCGGCTGCTGGTCATGTCTGAAAGCTGGGTGTACAGGCCAGACCCAAGCAGTCAGCTTTTGCCCACAGCTTGGGAGCTTGTGGCTTTTCATTCTCTTATCCCATGTGCTCCGTGGAAACTGAGAGTGGGGTTAGTAGAGAGGGGAGGGAAGGCAAGAAAATGCATTTTTCCTCTTGGCCTCCTTAAAATTAGAGCTTCATCTGTCTCTAAAAACTGGCCTGGCTCTGGTCTGCTGCCTTCGGCTGAGCCGCTGGGCTCTAGGTCTCCTCTCTGGTCCCTCCAGCTTCACCTTTTCAGCTTTCACACTGGTCCCAGCAGCAGCTTCTGTGCTTTTCCCTTAGTGATAGCCCTGCTTGGAAAGGGCGCTGTGAAAAAACTTAATCCCTTAAAATACTTTGGCTCTCTACTGAAGGTTATCTGTAGACAGAGGTCTTCTACCTAATGAAAGTTTGCAAAGTGCCGTTCCTGTCCATAACATACTGTCTGTATAGGTGGGCTGGGGGATGCTGAAATAATTGCTTGCAAGGACAGTCAGTAGAAAGGACACTTGTCATAGCTCACATTCATTCCCAGGGCCTGATCCTGCAATATTTTACAAAAAAAAGCACTTTTGAAGTCTTGCCTAAGTATCCAGGGGGTCAGAGCCAGACATACGCCTGAAGCGCTGGGTCTGCTGGCTTCCCTCTAGCAACGCCAGGCGCCAGGCTGGGACTCTGCTCGGTTTGCACTGCGAGCAGAAAGGTTGCTGAGGTAGGGGAGAACCAAGTACCGGCATGAAAGGAAAACAATGTTGGGTGGAGGGGGTGGGCAGGAGATGCTGTGGTTCCGCCTGGGTGGGATGCGCCGGGAAGAGGTGGCCGAGCTGGGACGTCTCAGACCGGGCTGAGCCTGCTCCTCCCAGTCACCCTGGAGCCCTGCAGGAGTGGGGAGCTGGTGTTGAAAAGGGCTTTCCAAGTTCCTGGCATCTCTGGGTGTTAACTCAAGTGCTGGTGGAGCCAGGGTGGCTCAGGGTGCCTGAAGGACTGGGCTGTGGCTTGCTCCTGTCCCCCAGCCATCTGCACCCTCCTGCCACGGGGCTCTCTGGAGCTTAGATCTCGGGTAGGGGGGTCTGCAGGAGACCCATCCCACCCCTGCGCTTGTGCAAGAGGGGTTTCTTCAGCCAAGGGAGCTCTGCTGTGAAGCAAGAGTCACTGCAGTGGACTGGATCCCCGAAAACCTGGCTCAGAGGGAGTGGACCTGTCCTGGTGTTTTGGGACAAATCCTGGTGTGCAGTGTTGGGTCGCACATATTTCCAGGGCCCCGTATCTCCCCATCTGCCAGACAGCCCCAGCCCAGAGTCCCCTGCAAACGGCAATAAACCACCCTCACTGCGGGCCTTACGCTGCCAAGGAAGCTGGAAAGCATGGGGAAGAGACTCCTTTTCTTTTTTTTCCTATAGATATTAATCCTCACATGCACAAACCTCTGGCAACTTGTATTGTGATTGTCATTAAACTGATGCCTTAAGAGTGTCTTCTTGGTTAACTTAATGTATCCCAACCAGGCTTTTAAGCTTTCATTTCAAAGCTTTGTTTACAGTTAGGGTGAATCTAGCAAATGAGTAGGATTAAAGTGTCATGTAAAGCATGAGCCTTGCTGGGACAGAGTAGTTTTAAGCTTTGTAAAGTTTATACCTGAGCCCTTCATCTGTTTTAGTGTCTTTTCAATGTCCCAGTTTAGTGAATAAGAGGGATTTGAATGAAACACGAGTAATTATCACCCAGATTTCAGTTGTGAAACCAAGTCTCCTTTGAAATCCTCCCCTCTTTACTTAGGGAGTTTAGGGAATATTAAGTAATGACAGTCGTAACTATCTCGATCTTGCTCACACAAAAGCCAGAAGCAAAACTTTCTTTGCTCTCTGAGGTTGTGGAATGAACGTCATCCTTCAGGGTGATGGCAGGAGGTCCTCTGGACATCCCATGGTGGGGAGAGCCCCATCTCGAGCCTGCAAGACGCAGAGGGGGGGTTGGAGTTGATCCTGAGCACTAAAGAGATTTGGGTGGCGATCTGGGCTATCGCCAAGACAGTCTGACTTCTCAGGGAACGGCCCTTTGCAAATCAGGCTGAATTCAGATCTCTCAGGCTGCACATTCAGAAACAAATAACCAAAATGAGCTGCCGCTTTGAAAAAGATGCTTGTTTTCCTCTGGGGAATACTGGCTGCCCAAGGAGGACCAACCGAGCTGCCATGTCTGTCTGTGTACAACAGCGTTCTGCGTGTTTCATGCTTGTACCACCTTCCTACAGCTTCCCCACAGGTTAAAACAAGCAATAAGAAATGCTCTTTCCAGCTGATATTCCCAAGCTATAAACAGTGTTTTCTATCCGGTTGCAAACAAACACAGCATTAGCTGAAATTGTAGTCGAAGCACATTTCCTGAAGAACTTGTCGGTCCCTCTGGTAGTGTTAGATTTTGTCTGGATGCTGCCAGCTGTCCACTGGCAGTCCCAGTGTTGGAAATCTTATACCATAACTAGCTTTTATTCTATGCAATGCTTTGCCCTTTGCAAATACACGGCTTGAAGACAATCAGTGGTGTCTCTCTGAGGTTGGTAAAGTCAACCAGTGATGGGGAGACGGGCAGTGGGTGCAGTGGGACTGGCTGAGATAGGCTTTGCCAGCTGATAATGAGTTTTTAACGAATTAGCATCTGGGAGTCAGCCCTGCCTGAGCACTGAGCTCCATCTTGGGGTGTCGGGGGTCTGTCACCCAGTTCTGCTACCTTATATTTGGGTCCTTTATATTTGGGTCCTTCATATTCGGGCAGGAGCGGGTGATGCAGCCGCTGTGTTTGAACAGGGCCAGAACAACACTGCCCTGCCCTGCCCTCCGCCGCTTTACCCCACGGGTGTAACGCCCCGGCGTGGGGGGGTGGCGGGGG
>NW_009208371.1:0-31286 GCF_000690835.1 Fulmarus glacialis
ATATATATATAAAATGTATACTTTGAGCTAGAGGGCCAGGAACTACTACTGTTACATTATATATATGGTAGCATACTCACTTCGGTGGTGCCTAGAAACTCATCTGTTCTGTGCTCAGTTTCTGACAGTGTTCATCTAGTGCAAATGAAAAAGCTGCTGTATAATTTTTTCCCCTATGAATTGATGACATCTTCCTCAGCAGCAGGAAACCATTATCCCTAAGTTTTCAGCAAACAGACAGATTGCATGTGCATATTTTTTTCGGTAGAACCGGCCTATCTCCTCATCTTTCACACTGAATCTAGTTTGGGACAAAAAGAAAACAGGAAAAAGGAGAGTTCATCTTTTCGACGCCACACATCCAAAAGCTGTGATGTCAGACCCTGCTTGGGACAATATAAAGGGATAACTCTTTCATGTTAAATTTTCTCTGTTGTTTTACAAGAATTTATTCTAAATATTCTGTCATTGTTGTTTGGTTTTGGGTGGGAGAGGTTGGAATAAAGTCTTTTCTCAGTAGCTTCTGATAACTTATTAAGGATCCGGCATGTTGTCTGGTTTCCTATCTCACTCACTGTCCCTCTTCTGTGCCACCTCGTTTTTTCATTCTGTTTACCTTAAGTTCTTTGTCTGGGGACATTCACAGAAGCAGAAATAAGTGAATTTTTATCAGCATGCTTGATGAACTATTTTGACAACCTTCAGAAGAACTGACGAGGTTTAAATTTACTGTCCTGAAATACAGAGTATTTATATACATACAGTAGAAACCTATTGCAAAGACTGAGCTGTGTAGGTAGCCTCTAAAAGAGTGAAGAACTAAAATCTACTCATATGTGTTCTTCTATTTTGATTAAAGATATTTCCTTCAAAGAATATAGTAGAGTTTTTGGTGTTGTTGCTTTCAGACATAAACATTCAGATAAAAGACAACATGGGATCATTTTGAGACAGTCAAGTTGAAATCAAAGAGAATTTTCAACAGGTTGGCAATCCTTATGTCTGACTAAAAACCTAAAGCCCTGGTCTGACGCGATTTGGATAAAGAAGTGTTTGAGGCTTTTCTTGACAAGAAAGTGAGACTAAAGGTTTTTTGTCATTTGAATAAGAAGGTTTCTGTAGCTCAGGAAATCATTTGGTAATACTTCTTCCCCCTCCCGTCCCTCCCAATCACATAGGTGAAAAGTGAATTCAAGAATTTTGTGATCTTGCAGGTGGTGTGGTACACAGGACATAAACAGAAAGAAAACCAGTGATTTTACTACATGCATTTCTACCTTAGTAAGTAGCAAGAGATGCAGCCAAATAATCACATTTAATTCAACACAGTTTGGCACAATTTTCCTTCCCTACTGTGGAGAGACCCAGATCTGAGTTAGCAGAAGGTCTGAATTGGCTCTCCAAATTAGAGAGGAGCTTTGCCTCCAGATGAGTATTAGTGATATAAATTGCAGTGCGTTATGGGGAAGCTCCTTTGTAGCTTTTTCTGTCAGACATAGGTTGTGAATTAACGGAATGTCAGTTTTCCAGCCTTTACTATAGTTGAAGTAATTTAAAAATATGTCAATTGTGATACAACAGAGTTTAGCTTTTACTAGCAGAAATCGTGTGTATGTGTGCTTCCTATTTCTGTGTTGCCTTCACGTGGGAACAAATGCAGGTCCTCAGTATTTAGCCATGGGTGTGTTTTTCCAGTATCATTTGTATTAAAATCTATGAAATATTCCCTCATATTTTTAAAGGCACTTTCTTTTAGCTGTGGTAATTCAATGTCAAATATTGTAGAGACAAGACTAAGGGTCACATTTTTACGTGGGGTTTTTTTTCTGTTAATTTCAGTCTTTCTTGCAAATGGCAAGTATTACCCCTGTTATTGAATTGCTGAATATCACTGAGCCAGGTATCTAGTAAAAAAAAACATTTAATTTTATTTATCGCATCCAAATGCAACTTAAAATAGAGTAGTTGTACACTGTTGTATAAATGTAATGTATTGAGGAGTACGCACAGAAGAATCCAATGTAGTATTTGCACTGTGAACCAACACTTCAAATAATCAACATCCACACTTAGTTCAGCAGAATCAATGTGATAATTTTGGAAATATTGAATGGAATTTGCCAGCTTAATGATAAAAAAAAGCAAAAGCAGAAAAAATAATATGTTCAGAAAGATATTTTTTTTCATAATTTTGCACATTTTCAGTCTTCTGCATTATTTTGTTTGAGAGAAAACACTTACTTCAGAGAAGCAGATCAGCTGCAATTCATTTCATTATGGAAGCACATAAAAATCATCACCAATCATCAGCTGATTGGCTGACCAGTGCTGAGGCTTTTTCCTCATCATGAGCTGGCTATTGTGTAACTGTCAGTGGCAATAATAAAAATAGTAGCCAACGGACATAACCTTAGATCATGTGTTTTAACAGAAGTAATTTTTTTTTTTTTTTACAGCCCTACTTCATGCATACTGCCTTTTAAAAATCAAAACAGGGTATCCTCTGATATCCAGCTTGAGAGATGGGAAAACCATCTAATTACTAACTAATAGAAAATCCAGGCTAGATCAAATAGGACAAAATGTCTGCTGGACTTTACTTTGATTTCAATATTCATTTAAAAGAAAAAGATTAAATAATTGCCTCGCTGGGGACACTTGCACAGCTCCTAGGCTTTTCAGGTGCCAGGAGTTTATTTCAGGTGAATAATTAAACTGTCAAATCCCTGAATCTGGAAATGAAAGCTGAAGAGAACATATTTTTCGCAAAGTTTAGTATTCTTGCGTATATGCGGAAACCAGCTGACCAACTTTGCTTTCTCGTTTACAAGTTTCAGCTTCGGCCTCATACAGTGCAGGGACTTCATACAGGAGTACGCATCTTCATGCTGTTGTGCGTGCA
Source organism: Fulmarus glacialis (assembly GCF_000690835.1). Classification (NCBI taxonomy): domain Eukaryota; kingdom Metazoa; phylum Chordata; class Aves; order Procellariiformes; family Procellariidae; genus Fulmarus; species Fulmarus glacialis. Next base: position 2,903 of record NW_009208371.1, read on the forward strand.
TTGTATGCATCTTCATATAATGTTATATTCAGATCTGCACAGTGAGGGAACTACCCTCCATGTAAGGAAATTCTGTTACCTCTGTGAAACCATCTTTCCTATCTTCAGACTAAGGAAATGTGTTTTCATGGCATCTGTGCAGGGCAGCAGTTGTGATATGGAGGTTGTATAGTTCAAAACTGTGAGGTACTCGTCTTCAGAAAGGATAATTTTCTCAAGCAGTGAGATTGTCCTTCAAATCCTTTCACTGTTAAAGAGAAATCCCTAGGACATCAAACGCAATGGAGTCTTGGTAGAAGGGAAAGAAGCCCACCTCATATGGAAGCTCAGAAGTAATGTGGATCCCTGGACTTTTACAAAATAGCATATTCGGGAGCCTTCTATATCTCAGAGACTTCAGAGAAAAAGATTAACCGAGCTGTTATGCAGTATTTTGAACCACCAGAAATTAAACAGCAGAAATATTCTTTTCACATTTTCCAAAAGTCATTCACTAGTTTTGACCTGGTTTAGTTTTGATAGCTTAGCTTCTCATGGGCAGCCATGCTTCATCCCTTGAGTTTAATTTTACTTGACAAGTTGGGATCTTAATATTTGTTAATTAACAGTTCATTCTCTCATCAAAACTGCGGAGCTCCCAGATGATTGGCTAGTATGTCCCTAAAGTTGTGCTATACATAATTGTTGCACCTGTTATAGTGTCTTGGGGCTGTGCAAGTCCATGGGATTTAGTTGGTTCTGAAGCTCAATATATTAGTGCTTTATTTTTCTCTGTATTTAATAAATTCTTAGCCTTGATGTTCCATAAGTCATTCCTCTGCATCTCGGTTGTCATATGCCAGTATCAATTTCTGATAGAACTAACTGAATTGTTATGGGGGTAAAAAAGTCTATCGTCATTAATTAATAAATTAATTAGAGTAGTAGTTTAATCTTGTTATTCAACTCTTTGATGATTTTGAAGATGTCCTTCATTTATTAATGCCATGTTCCTCAATCTAATTAATATACTTTCTTAGATATTAATGGTTACATTGTAAAAAATATTTATTATTTCTACATGTTTGTGTGTGCAAGATTTCCATCTATTTTCAATTGCAGAAATGTAGTTACAGAAATACAATTATATTGTCTCAAATTATGCAGTAACATTTTAATGCGACCATCCAAATTAAACATTATAAATGAATGAGGACTTTACTTGAATTTGCAAATGAGACATTGGTTAGGATATGTAGGAGGGAATAAATGAAAACTCTCAAGTCGATTTTAATGGGAGCTTATAATTTAATTAACCATTAACCAGAATGGTACAGACTCCCTCCATGTTAGCTGCCAGGTTTTTAAATAGCGCCTTTTAGAAGCACCTAGAGAAAGGAAAAAAATGCAAATCCCTAGGAGAAAGAAGTTAACTTCATTTGATTCATGCTGATTTATAGCACAGGTGTGGTTTTGGTTATGATCTACTCTTTTTGCTTGCAGAATGATGCCTCCATTTTTGGTCTGACACATGCTTTGTGGATGGGGGTTATACCTGTATGAGTTCCCCTGACTCTCTTTTCTGGAAGCAACACATTCTACAGTCCAGAATTCCTTGATCTGGCTGAGAAAAGGGTGGGAACAAATTTGTACTAGTTAGCAGAAAGACTCAATATAAAAGCAAAAGACTTTTTATAAGGTTAGAAGTTACTCTAAATGCTTATAGCTGCAATCTCTATTCACTGCTATCACTGCAATTGCTGTTATCAGACAGTGAGATGCATATAATTAAATTTGAGAAGTGTGTGATTCAGAATTTGTGACTCACAATGAAGTGTTTCTAACAAACAAACCACAGTAAAAGTAAGAAGACATGGTAGCAGCATCTCTGAGGTTCACAAAAGGTACGTGATGTACTGAAGCAGCTGTCATTTCAAAAATAAGGATTACTTATGGGTTTTTTATAGATTTTTCATTGATGAAAACTGAACTCTTGAAACTGCAGGCAATATGACGCCTTAGGCAGCCAAGCATATCAAAATATGGTGCATGGGCTGACTTTTACTACTCCTGCTATTTAAAGTCCTATTTTGAGCTTATTAGCTACTAGTGATCCCTAAGGAAAAATACAATTAAAACTTAATCATACCAAAAGCTGGGGTTCTTCTGATTCAGCGAACTTGTAATCTTTTATATTTAGTAGTTTACTTGTAAATGTCTTAGTACTAAGTAAGCAAGATGTATAAATTATCTTCGGTTTGCAATAATGCGGCTCCTCCAAACTCAGATGACACATTTTGTCTATGTGTCTGTAAGATTTTAAGGAATTCTGACTGGCAGCATTTTTTTTTTTTTTTTACATTAGAGCAGAACTTTTATTCCCTTTAACAATCATATTGCACAATGTCCCCATGCCCAGAACTGTTCTCCACAGAAGATTCAGACAGTTAAGAAAAGGTAAGTGTGAAGAACACAAACAGCTTTTCAAGAGAGTCCTTAGCAACATACAGTTGTGAAAATAACTGATGGTTGTGGCTTTTTTTTCCCCCCAAACTGAAAACTAAGTGAAAATAATTTGAAACACATCTTTTTAAAGTTTTAATCCCTGGGTAAAATCCAAAACAGTCAAAAATGTTTATTTTGAGGAAATTAGATTTTTCGTTTAAAAATATGAAAGTCAAGTGTTTCTGCTGGAAAAAAATATCATAGTTCAGTCAGTTCAATGTGAGTATTTTCATTCATGTTTTTATACTTTTTTCACTCAGAAAGTTTTTGCAGAAAACTATTTCACACAGCTCTTCTGTGGTATGACTAAATTGTAGAATGATTGTAAACATAGAAGAACTTTGCGACATTATTGCATTATGACACAGGACACAGATCCCCTTTTCCTATGTTGGCTTTTTCCAACCAACCTCTGAAGAGAACCTGGGGCAAATCCTACTCCTGCTATTGCTTTGATCTCACAGTAGATTAAAAAACAAAAAACACATACAATGTGTAATGTACAATGAACAACACTGTATTTTAGTTCTCTTAGATGCAATCCAGAATTTGTTGCCTCTTGGCTTAACAGAAAAATAATAGCACCAGTCACACCATTCTAATCTGAACCTTTGAACGCCTGACTAATTGTTTTAGACTAAGTTAATTATCTAGTTGTCGCTTATGACTGCTTAAATTAAGAAAAGAAGAAATTTACAAATTAAGAAAGTTATTTCACTTACTATGAAAAAGTTCTTTCAAACAAAGAAGCTTTTTTACAGTAATTGACAAGTTTTCGACTAATTGGAATAGGAATATATTTGAGGTCTCAATTTACTTTCTCTACCATTTTTCCTTAAATTCTGGTCTGTTGATTTCACACTACTCAGGTTTCCATGTTCAGTCTCAATAGTGAGCAAGCATAAACAATCGTCTTCAGAATCAAAACATCTTCTTCACTAAGGTGTTTTTAACATAAAATTCTGACAGGCTCTATTTTCAATATACAAAACATCTGCACCTGTTCACAAGACCAAAATTCTAGGAGTAGAGTTTGATTTTGTTCATCATAAGCTTTTTAAAAACTAGAATTTTCAAAATAGTTAGGGAAAATAGTAGTTCGAAGGAAAAAACCACTTTATTGTTATTTTTCATAGTGGGAGTTTAGAATAGCGTCCTTACTAGCCACACTCTAGGAAGAAATACAATTAAAAGACTCAGAGAGAGTCTTTTACCTTTAGTAATTTTAATCAGTGATACATTTCCATAAAGACATTTTTTCTGTAAACAATTTGCAAGGGAATGTATTTCATGCTGTTTTAACATGCTGAGACCAACTTTATTCTGATACATTCAGGTCTTTCAAAACAACTGAAACAGGACCCATTCTGTGCTTGCTGGAGTGCACAATGTCACAAAGATTATAAAACTATAAACGACTGCATTCTCCCTATGACTGGCCCTCAGACATCTAAAATTACTCATTATTAGACAGTTTGCAAATAACCCTTTCAAATCTTTCATCTCATAAAAGCCGTACATTTTTGGTTACCATACAAGCTGTACCCTACAGTTTATCCTATCTTAAAAACCAACCTGAATTTTTCCACTGGTATGACAACACACTTCTTGTAACTATTTTGAAAGTTAAATTTCAAACAGCTTCGTCACCCTGTGTGTGGTCTAGTCTTAAACTTCAGGTGTATGATCACAGAGATCTTGATGTCAGAAGTGTTCTGACATACATGAAAATTTGGTTTTTCCTAGTCAGTAGGCTCGTTCTCCCCAGCTAAAAGAGAACTGAAGGGATGTTCTTATCTATAGAAAGACCCTTCTGTCAAGATTTATCTGATCTCCATCAGAGAGATTCATAGCTATTCATCAAGGTATTTAGTAACACTGTTTCCTTGCAAAGCCTTTTAGTACCTAGAAATTCCATATAGTAAAACAGGGAGAACTTTTAAAAATCCAGGGGAATCATGTTCTTTCATTCAAAAAAAAGTGTCTGTATGAAGAATTTCAGCTCTAGTGATGGTAGAAAAGAGTTCTTTTGAACTGGAATGGAATTGCCAGTTCCTTTCAGCATTTAGACCTTCAACTCTGCATCCAAAATATTGGCTCTGCAATTTCTTTTAGGTGATATGCCCCCTAAAATAGTATCTACAAAACAGATACACCTTCACAAACTTATATGCAGTTAATTTCATATTATTCTTGTATCTGTGCCTGCTTTTCCATAATCTTTGATTAAATCCTGAAGCACTGCTTTATCATAACAGGTCTCATGTAGGTTATGCTCTAGCAGTCAGAAACAATCTCTACCTCCCAGACACACAGGCAAATAAAGAGAGCAAGCAGTGGGACTAAGCTGCTAAATCAATCTGGTGACTCAAGATTTCCAAGACTTCTTTCAGGTGCAAAGAATAACCCAGTTTCATTATAGTATTAGCACTTTTCTATTCTCCTTGTATCAAACAAGCATCGAGGCGGGGGAGGGAGGGGAGGGGAGAAATCCAGAGACCACTAGCAATAACAGATAAATTATTTGATAACCCAAGTGCACAGAACAGCAGTATCCTTCCCCTAAAAAAAACAACTTCACTATGAGAAATACTATTTCCTGGATTACATTAACTTGCAATAAGAGTGAAATATGCTGATGGTTGTCACTGGTTGCTCCTTTACCAAGAAGTTTCAGTTTCTCTTCTTATTTAAAGACAGTTTAACAGTATTACTTCTTCTTTTTTTTCTGTCTCCCATTTATATTAGACGTAAGCGTTCCATGACTTCTAATTACTAGAATTTACATCCCTTAATTTATTTTTGCTCCCTTTTTGGCATGGCTTTGTTTAGGCTGTGATGATGTCCCATTGGTTATAATGTCTTGCTGTTTTTCTGGCTTCCACTTAACTAACTACCAGCACAATGTTTTATCTGTCTCATTCTGGTTTGTGTGTGTATCTGTTTCATTCTGTGTCTATTAAAGGACCACAGACAAACCAGCAGAATTCCTGCTTTTTCCATCAAATCCACCACTTTCAACACCTGCATCTCCCTTCATTGTCCCATAGGTTATCACACATCACTCTGTGTGTGTGCGCATATCCATACATATATACATACACATACATATACGTATACATACACGTATACATATACGTATAAAGGATATTCAGGAGAATGTCTGGTTTCGTATGTAGCAATGTAGCAAGTGGATCAGTGAATGTTTTCAAACAAAGAGAAGACGCAAAAATAAAGGTGCTTTTTAAACTAATAATTATTAATTTTGATACTTTTTCTGTAGCCATCTATACAAATATCCACAGAATATAAAAAATTAAAAGTCATTCCATTGTTAATCTAAATGTTCTGTGAGTCAATTTGACAAAAACTACTTCTTTCGCAGACTTATCCTGTGCTAAAATGTTATGTCCTACATATTTTGTGCTAGGAGGTGGGTTTTTTAATTGTTTTATTTCTTTATTCTTACAAGACTGTAATTATATTTTATATCAAGCTTGACATTTTGCCTTACATTTTGTCTGTTTGTGACTACGTGGAAAATGAATGTGTAAATATTAATACAATAGCATTACATACTTTGTAAAGCAATGCAGGAATAGCTGATAGGACAAGACTTAAGACAAAGGAAAATCAAGAAATATCATAATGTCATACAGCTCTTCCAGTTACGGTTCCATGTTAATGTATACAAAAAGCAAGGGCAGCAGTGAGGGGTATTTCTATTAATTGATTTTGGTCCATTGCCATGTTTGTTCAACAGTAGAGAAGAATCAGTAAGTAGCAACAGTCAGCAAGGAAAAAAATTTGGAAATCAATTTTTTAATGACTTTTTATTGAATTAGTGATGTGGCCATTGTCGTGGAACTGACTAGGCTCCACTAGGGCACAAGCTATTTCACTTCAAAACAACCTGATTGGAATGATTTCTTTTTACACTAGTAGATGTAACCTTGTGTCCCAGCGGATTGTTATGTTCTGTGTGACTGACTTCCTTTGCCTTTGTGCACGTGTGCATAGTTAGTGATTCTGTCTATTAGACCAACCAAGTAAACATTGTTTGCCTTTTGGGAGCAGAAATATGACACTGGCAGTGGTCTGCAGTTGCTCCCTGTCACTGTTGTTTCGGGGTTGTTTTTTTCCTGTTTTGCTTCCTAAAGTTCTGTTTTGTTTGATAAAGGAAAACATTTTTTGCCTGGAATAAGGTATAATAAGGCAAGAGTTATAAAACTTGTTTTAATGATCTATTTTAATTAGGATCAATGTTATAAAATTCAGATTAAAAAAAAAAAAAAAGATGGTGTTTGTTTCTAGGAATGTTTTTAGCTTATTAGTTAAATTGTTGCATTTTCACATTCAATAGAGACCCTGACAGAAGAACTTTTACTATCTTTTTCTGTATGTGAATACTACATTTCCTTAATAAGTATAGGCATGCCATGAGTTTTCTTTGAACCTTAGGGATTTAGGTATGTACCTCCTGCCAAGGGATTTTCCCATCTGTCATAGGTTGCTGGAAAACTCTTCTTCTGGTCCACATCCTTGTGATCTTAACTTTAAAGGAGCACATGAGGCTGCTCTGGTTACTTCTGAATGCCACAGTTTTGGATTCAGACCTTTGCTAAGTCTCTTACTGTTCTGTAGCCTGTTAGGTGAGAAACACAAAAAGATAAAATAAAATTAATTCCTGGGAGTGTGCTTAACAATAAACATCGTTCTTATCCTTAATTAACCTAAAATGTCCTATTAACTTAAGCTTGAATTCTTTGCCCAAGATAAACATCTTCCTCTTACTTCTCTGCCTCTCCCTGTTTACCACCACACTCCTCTGAAGGGAAGATAAGGGCAAAAAGGGCTAAAGATAAGACCCTTTTCTGCTGTTCTAATACACCAGTCTTGTTTATTCCCCTAATGAAAACATTCCTTCTCATTGTCCATATTTTGATACCTGACACCAATTTTGTGGAGGTGAATGTTATTATTTTACTCACTTCTACCATTCTCCTTAAGATCTGCTAATCAATCTTTCATTTGAATGTCTAAATTCCTCCCCTTCCTCCTCATCTTAAGGCTGCTTGTCCCTCTAGAGGCTCCTGAATGTGTAGTCTTCATACTAGATTCATAACAAGTCTTATTCTGTAAGCATCATTTAAAGACAAAATATGCCTTTACAAATGGGGAAGGTAGAAATGCAGTGTCTAATGAGAGTTTTTTCTCGCCTGTCTGCACTCTTGATTTTCCTGTTCTCTTTTCAGATACTATACTGCAGCACAGTGATGAAGATTTCCCCAGAAATCTAAATCACTCACTCTACCTTAATTTTCTGTCATTTGATTCAAGGTCATTTCCTGTGGTCATTATCTGTCCAACTTGTCTTCTGTCATTCCATATGCATTTTAAAAAGCTTGTCTTTTCCACAGTAGCTTTCATATGTGTTTGTTAATGTATCACATTTCTGTAAATCAGTTCAATTCATTAATAATTACCTTATTGTTCATGAAGTGAAAGCTTCTTTATCGCTATCCTATTGTTTATCTATTTGAGAAGGCCACCAAGGATTAAAAGGTAATGTCTACATTGCAATGCAATTCTGCTATTCAAAATGGTAGCTTTAAAAAAAAAAAAAAAACCAGTCATAAAAACACAGATCTTTTTAAAATGTGCATGTTTACTTTTGGTAAACATAAAAAATTATGCTTCTTATTTTACATATGAATACCAAAGAATATTTTTTAAAATAAAGAAAAAGAAGAGAAAACTTTCAAAAGCACTGTCTGTTTTTGTGGAGAGAGTTCCTGTCAAGCAATATTTGATTATTTATTTTAAGAAAGCTGTATCTTTAGTCATTAAGAAAATAAGAAATGTTAATTTGCTTAGCTCCTGGCTCTTGCAGTGAGGTATCTTATTCATGTTAACTATAGTACAAATTGTATTTAAATCACATGCACTGCACATTAATACAATAAATAATTTTTTATTTGTATACATGCGCATATTGACACACAGAGAACTCTTAAGGTGCTCCTATAACGTGTACGGAACTATAACATACACACACCTGTAAAATGGGTGGTTTGGCTGTTCAAATAAGTGTTCCTCTATAAATAGCTTTGATATAGACTGACTCCTAATTTTTTGTTTGTTTGTTTTCTTTATGTTTTTAAATAGTTAAAGCTTTGTGTGTTAGATATTTCTCAATACTAGGGGGAGGGGAGTGTAATAAAAATCCTACATAACAAGGAATTTTGCACAACAGGTGGAAGGTAAATGCAATACTTTTAGATTGTACATATGAACAGTTTATCAGTAGATTTTCTGCTTGTACATATTGTGCAAATATATGTTAGGAAATTGATGTGCTGTGCTAAAGTATACAAAGTAGAATAATTCCCCAAAATAAACAAAAAGTTGCCAGAGTTAAAACGGTATAGAATAAAAAACAGAGACTGATTACAAGATCCGTGTTTCTTAAAACTAATTTTGGGGTTAAAGCATCAAAATTGGGGTTTTTTTCACTCTTTTAAATAAAACCTTTCAAAAAAAATATTTTCCATTAGAAAATAGACAACTTTTTAAAAAAAAAAATTAATTTCTTTGTATTTGCTTCTATTGTTTTCAACTAAAATTCTGAATTGTCTTTTCTAGTCATTTTGTGGCTTTTTCCCCAAAAATTATATAATCAGAAAAAAACATATTGCTGTTTACTAATACCAGAACAATTATAGATACTGTGAAAATAATGGACACCTCATTAGAATTTGAATACTTCGAATAATTTGTCTAACTCTCCTGTAATACACAAAAGAAGAAAACACCGATAAATTGAATATCTGAGGAACATTTTAGTGCTAAACACAGAGTAATAGGCTTCTGCCCCCCTCCATAAGGTTGAAGGAGAAGTAGTTAAGCAGGAATTAAAAATAAATATTTAGATTTGTGTAAGATGGGAGATTGTTTTTGCCTAAGTTATGAGGGATATATTGATCATTTTGCTTCAGGATATAAAATAATTGCCACTAGAGCCTGAGGAGGAATTCTGTGCCACCTATGTACATGGTGGGTGCACTCTAGATACATGGTGGGCTTTTCTGTCTTCTTAGGAGATACCAGTCAGAGGACACTGCCTGAAGCAAGGTGACAACTGGAATTGATGGGCCATCATTGTTTTCAGTAATCTGCTCTGATTTAGCACAGAAGCATCATCTGAAGTCAAGAAAGATCATAGTAATCTATTCATCAGTTATTTTTTATTTATATAATTTGAGTTCTTTAACCTTACTAGAAAAATTCTGTTTCTCAAGTTGGTTTTTGGATTGCAAAAAGGAAATGGAGCAATGCAAAATAAAACTGCTAAATGTAAATCTGTTCAACCTTCTACTTTTACTCAGAATTTGAATAAGAGTAAAGTCAAGGGATTGGCTACAAAGAAAGCACATTATCCACAGCTATGCATATATTCCCACTGTCCCATTAAGAAAAGAATTACCTTTTGTCTGCTGAGACACATGTAAGGCAGCTCTACATATGATCCGTACCTTGAGAGAAAAAAAATCTGTCTTCTCTGTCTGCCCAAGGAGTAGACTTTGATTTGTTTCCAGAATTTGGTCTTGCATTGTACCTGCAATGAAATTCCCAACACCCAGGCAGATTGGTTCCTGTCTTCTGCCTGAGCTCCATAATAATTCCTAGTTCTCATAGTTAATGGCAGAAAGGTGACCTAGTGCAAATAGTTAATGGCAAAAGATGATCTAGTCCAAATCATAACAATTTGTAATTAATGAAACTTTTTATTTTGGTTTTGGAGAATTTCCTAATTCATTTTGTGAAGACAAATCCTTTAAGAAATGTCAGGAATGGCCTTGAAGGCAATATTTATTGCCTTATATAATACCTAGTCACTACTTATTAAACACAGCCATTATCACTTTGTTTTACCTTTCTTCTGCTGTAGCTTATTCCCCAGCATTAAAGTTCAGAGGGTTACATGAAAATGAAGAGTGGAATTATGAGGTTGATTGGATTTGATAGGAAGAAAGAAAATTAAGTTGGAGTTTTTCTTTAGAATCTATTTTTGGTATGGTATAGCAGTTGCCGTACTACATTGAATCTATTCTGTTGTCCCTTCAAATTTTGCACACGTAAGTATATATTGATGGCATTAAAGAATATGACTATAGGAAAGAAACTCCTAAAAATTCAGCATACTTGCTTACACTACCTGTAAATAATCCCTGGTTCTAGAAGTTTTTATTACAAGATCATTAATTCCACATAAAACAGTTATCAGTAGGCCTAGTGATTCTGTACAGAGAATGTTAACATCATTTACTCAAAAATCTGTACAGATTTGGTGACAGCAGGTGTATTTTAGAATTCAGTACTTACTATGGTCTTGATTTTTGAGGAGGAGCTGCTGATTTATAGACCATATATAGAACCACCAAAAAGCATCTACTTTGTTCCCTTTTGCTATCACACATTCTTAGAAAATTTTATCAATATTACTGCATTATTCTTGCTCCAAACTAATTAGTGGCTGAAACAGCTGCAAAGAGATGCTGTGCTTCTGAACCAAAGAATACATTTTCTATTGCTAAAAGCAGTGGTTATTTTTTACTTTGTTTTCTTTTTTTCTGTTTTTCTGTCCCTGCTATCTACAGTTTTCTGGAGCAATTGTGCATGGTTTCTAACATGCTATCTTATATTCTTGTGCCTGCTGGTACATAACTTTTAATTGCCATGCAGTCAAAACATAAATAAGCTTACTGGTTAGTATAAATTTGTTTTTTTGCAGAAAACATTTTAATTGTATGTAAGTTTTTTTTATACAAGTATTGTTGAATCCACTCTCCACAGTATTCTCACTTAGGAAGGAGGATCTGCTATGGGCTGGATTTTTCTAAGCATACAAAATGGCTTTATGATTTTAATACTTTTACCAAATTATGAAGAAGTTAATTAATTGTCAGGTGAACATTTTTAAAAAACATGAGGATTGAGGGAGCCATACATTATTTTAGACTGCTGGGAAAACACTCAAATATGCATGCATTCCTTTAGAAGGCTTTTATTTGTCTAAACCTGTCATTGTTACTAATGAAGCTAATTTTGAGCAGTTTTAGAGGAAGAATCAGGCCAGTCTTTAGAAACCTCAGTGCCAATATGTGGAAACGTCATCGTTTTTTGCAATCAGTTAGTGGCAGAGGTTAAGAGACCTCAACTGAATGATTTCTTTCCATCCCTTATGAAACAAAGAATGCAAATATTGACTGTAAGTGTATCAAAAACCAGACATATAGTAACAAGTTAGATTCACAGCTTTCTTTAGATTCGTAGATTTTTTTTTGTTACATTCATAGTTTTTTTTTTTAATATGCAGTATGAATGGAAGTTATTGTTTTGCTGGATTTGCTGTAGAAGTCTGAAAAGTTAGCACTGCTACACTGCAAAACTAGAGTGAGCTTATGTTTTCCACCAAATGCTGCAGCTTTGACTTGGGCACTTTTGAACACTCATTCCCTTTTAATTAATTAAGTAAATTTTAATTTCCTTACCTTTTCCAAATAAGAAACTCCAGGGAGCACTTCCAGGAAATTTCATTTGCTACATATTCCCTGTTATCAACGCCACTCAGACTGAATAAAAGGCAGAGAACGCAGTTTGGCTTTCATTACTTAATATAACCTAGTTTGCCATATAATGGAAGCTGTTCTTTTGACCTTGTTTGCTAAAACACTATTTCAGTACTATTTATAAACCACATTCCATATTGTGCGTTGCCCTTCTCAAAACACAGTTTATTTCAATGATCCCTATGGTCTCTGTCTGTGTGCACTAGGCTGTCACGCCCTGTTTTTGCTCTGTGATCGACCCTGCTTGAGCAGGGGGATGGACCAGAAGACCTCCAGAGGTCCCTTCCAACCTCAACCATTCTGTAATTCTGTGATCTTGATAGTCAGCATAAAGCAGATTGGAACCTTCTGTTGGAGTTCCCACCTTTACCCACGTCTAATTCATTTATATAATGAATACTCCTCTTTACTTAGTATTGTTGAGTTAGACTATGGGTACATCCTGCCTTAAGCACGTATCACAAATCACTTTATGCTGTTTCCATGTCCTTTAAATAGTTTGGGATAAATATTTGGGATCTGGGCTGTTGTTAAACGGTGCTATAAGTTTGGGGTTTAGGTTTATCATAACCTTGGATAAGTGCCATTATCTTCAAATTAATTTTCAATCAAAGCGGGTAATATATTAATTTACAGTGATTCAAGTGGATGATGCAATTAAAATGTTTGTGAAAAATAGATAAAGAAAGAAAGAAAACCACAATGAATCTAGCTGCATGAAGAGTAAATCTGAGAGATCTCTGTCCTCATGTGCGGGGAGAAACTTACTGCATATGTTTTCCTGATTCAGTTGCCAGGAATTTAGTCTTAGGGCACACTTTTTATCTCAGGTTACAGACTTCAGAGGTAGGAGCTCTCTTTCTTGGAATATAACCACTTGAGGAATCCTCCAGGGTTACAATCAGCTTGAATTCACTTTGCTCATTTCCCTTTTCCCCTGCTAAAGCACATGTTCACTTATAATTCATTCCAAAAGTAGTCTTAATAGTCTGCTTTTGAAGATACAAAAGTTTGATTGCCAAACTAGTTTCACCTCTTATACTTCATGTAACTATTTGACTTAACAACAGGTTAAACTCCATGCTGGTTCAGTGTGTAGCTTTTAAGTGTCTCCATCTACTGACCTATGTATTTCTTACCTACCTGTACATCAGCAAATATGCCTGATGAAGTATCTAATTGTGATTAATACTTGCAATTCATTATGACTGAAACTGGATATGATGGCCTCTGGGGGAAAATGGTTAGGATATTATGAGGTATTATATTCCAAAAATCCGTCATTTAAGGACACTAGCTTCACCATTTAGTAAGGCAGTGAATTCAAACTGTTTGGCCAGATGGCCACTGGCAACAGCAGATATATATTGGTGTTTGAAAGGCTTTGGGACCTGTGCAAGAAAGACATGAGGCAGCCTAAAAAAATGTGAATTCCAAGTAATAAAGTCAGAGTTAGAACAACTATAAATAAATGTCAAAAAAAGGAATGAAAGAAAAAAAATACAGTTGGATGATTTACAAAAAGTATTTGCTTTGCCATACTCTTGACTGAGGCTAGCTGGTTGTTCTCAGGAAACATGGCAGTTACAGTATCGGAGTCATATGAGATGCAGCAGTCTTTATGCCAGCATTTGAAAAGACAAAAATCAACAAGCAAATCAATGGCAGAACTTATGATAAATTGAAAATGCATTGAAATAGAAATACCAATCTATGCACGCTAGCAAATAAGTAGTTGTGTTCACAGGCACACTGAAGAACAAAACTCACCAAGAAATCAGGGAAATCAAGCGGAATGCAGAAGTCCACAAACTGTGAGCGCTCTTAGTGCTTTTCTGGATAAGGGATGTTTCAGTCTGATTACACCTCACTTCATTGTTGTTACCCACAGGCTTTCATGTACTAATTTTTGAAAGTCACCTAGCAATTTGGTTCCATCAGCCTTCATTTTTACTATCCTCTAATTTTGGAGGCATTTTTGTGACTTATCGTGCGCATACAACAATGCAGTATCTGACAAATACAGACATCTGGATGTACTGACTGCAATAAGATACCATTTAAAAATATTTAAACTTCACTTCGTAAAAGAAAAGCCTTAAAATTCAGCAATAATCCTGGAGCAGGCTAGAAACATCAGGAAATGTCAGTGCTTGTAGATTATGACAGAACCGATTCTGTAGACTTTATACTGTCATATGTATATGACATATACGTACATTATGTTATTTTTTTCTTTCTCTAGTCCCACTTGTTACTGTCTGCGTACCACTGGCTTCTCAGGATATTTCATAAGTCTACTTGAGCATATTCACACACAAAGGAAAAAGTGATTAGGGTGCCTGCATGTTTTTCTATTTTTAAAAACAGATTTCTTTTAAGTGTTTTGCAAAAGCAGCAACAACTGAGGACACTCACCCTTTCCTTTATTCTCATTCAGGTTTTGAACAGAGACAGGATAATCTTTTCATGGAATCTACCAGACAAGCCTCTTGTTCTAATTTTGCTCAGCCATGGATAGTTAGAAAAAGAGTAAAAAAACAGAACTACTTTCCTCAGCTTCCAGAAATCTACAGCTTAGGGAAAATTGTGAGCTAGAAGTTGTGTGTTTGAATTTACCAGCCCTTCATCGATTTTTCTTCCATGAATTTGCCCACGTAAGATCATATGTCCTTAGTATTTTCCATGCTGTGACATGCGGGTTTAGAGTGTAGCAGTGGAAGCTGCTTTTGATCTTATTGTTTTTGTTGGCTTATTTTTAGTATTTGTGTTGTAATTACAGTTACAGTACCTGGTTTAGAGCACATTTATAAGCTACTGTACTTTTTATTTTGAAGTAAAAGGGGAGCAAAAAGAACTGTTAGCATCTGGCAACCACACCTTGATTCATTCTAGCCCCCAGAGTCTTGGAATGGTGCATTAATTTTTCAGTTTGTAATTTGCCAGCTGCATTTAATGGAACCAATTTTCATTACATCTGTTCTATGGTTCAAAGAGCTCTTTCAGTTGCCAAAGGGGGTCAGCTTCACACAGATTCAGAGAGGGTGCTAATACACTGTATCTTGAAGTATTAGATAACTAGGGGTGGTTTTATAGTAAAGAGATTATTTTTTACAGAGGCAAATTCTATATTCATGACTTGCCACTATTAGAATTCAAATTTAAACTGCTTAAGTCTCTTCCTCAGGAACCATATATTGATTTTTATGTCATTTTCTTCATAATACCCCCTGATTACTTATCTTTTCAATCAATGATATATTTCTGTTTATTGGTGAAAGAAGACATAATTAAACATGAGTAAATCCTGGTTTTAAACTAGGAGTAGTTTAGAAAAGTTTTCTAATGAAATACTAAAAGATACGAGGAATAGCTCTGTGTAATTTTGAGCACTAAGACAAGGCATTTTTTATAACAAAACAAACTCGCATTACCAGGACAACTGCACACGTTGTGCATAATTTTAATCTTCATAAAATGTGTAGCAGTTGTATGGTATTAAATTCAAGTTTCCAATTGACAGCAACTTTCAATGAAAAGGTTTTCCCTCATGGGCTGAAGAAAATTTGAAATGTTCTACTACACTTTGAAGTTCTAAAGCATCAGCCATATGAGAATTATAAAGCATTAATCCTGAAGAGTTTCCACCTGACAGTCATGAAATAGCATACCTGTGTGAAAAGTGACTCAGTTTTACTTCCTCAGGCAATACTTCCCTTTTTTCCTGCTGCTTCAGAAATAGCATGCATCATGTCATAGTGGGAAGATGGCCTTGGAATGACTGGATGCTTTTGAAATCATTGAAGTCTACAGTATCACTTTATTTATCTAAGGCATTTCAATGACATTTATAAAAGTTGTTTATACAAGTTTTATTCTAGTTCAATGAGCCACGTGAAAGTTGCTCCAAAAAAGTAATCAAGAAGTTATTTTCACTGTGTTGTTTTAAACAGTTGTTGTTTGTAAGGCTAAAAACATAATAGAAGGAATAAATGTATTAGCAAGAGTTCATATGCAATTTGAGAACATTACACACAAGGTAATGTATGTACAATACTCCCTTATGCACTAGTTCGCTTGCTTCTTTGATATCAGTGAGATTATGTCCTGGTGATTTCAGTCAGGATCAGGACCTAAGACAACAGATTTTAATTTCAGGAGAAATATATTTTCTTGTCTGTGAAGTATTTTTTTATGTTTTTTTATTCTGAAGGACAAAAGCACACATTTGCTGTGACTCTTTGAAGGACAAAAGCACACATTTGCTGTGCCTCTTTGACTTTAGTAATACACCTCTTCAGCTTCAAAAAATGGTATTTGAAGACTCCTGTTTTTTCTCTCTATTGCAATACATTGCATATACTTCTCTTTGCAAGAGAACATTGTAAGAAAACTCTTGCGATTTTATTGGTATCCGTTTCATTCAGATCCCGGTCTGAAATAAAGCAGGAAACGTATTCATGACTGTGCAGTCACGGAATGACGGAATGAGTACTAACATGGAAAGTTATGTTTATATTGTTTCAGCAATAAGCTGAAAGCAACAAGGGACCTGTCTCCCAATGCAAGCAAGATCAATCGCAAGCTTGCCATGTGGCCTCCATTTAGGCTTTACATTGGTCATTTTGTAAGGTCTGCTTTTGAGGCTTTGGGTACCAAATGTGCAATTTCTTTTTCCAGATAAGAAGGGAAAAAAAACAACAAATAGTCCTCCAAGAATTCTAATCTTTTGTCTTTTCTCATGACATGGAAGCATAAGAAAAGGAATCTTAGCATTTATTGTGCACTCTGGCAAACAGCAGAACAGCGATGTTTCCCCCTTCCCATCTCCCCCAGTTTATTTTATATAGTAAGCTAATGATCACATTCACATTTTCCAAAAGTAAAAAGAAATCCTTGCAGTGGTTGGTGGTATTTTTTGTCACTGAAACTGACTGAATGGGAGTTTGAATATGAATTACCCATTATGAAGTAACCTTGCAAAAATGCTTGGGAGAAGGAAGTGGCTGAGGAGAGGGGGCGTGAAGAAGGACACTCACTCCAGGTCTGTATTTCAACTGCAAGATTCTGTGTCACAGAATTTATACATCAGGAAGTGCAGAGAAAGAGCAAGAACAGCCTCAGAAGGGAAATGAAGGCTTCTCAAGTGTTTTTGTGTTGCCTTAATTGGTATGGAGGAATGCTTCATACTCACTTTAAATTAAAATTCACTGCAAAAGAAACAGCTGGAGGTGTCTGTTACCCTGTGCATTGCCACAACTGGAGGCTAACAAAATGGGAAAAGATTACAAAACGTGGTGATGTAAAATTAAGTTTACTAGATTTCACTGAACCATTTGAGCTTTCCCGTACACAAATGCAATCTAATTCCTTCCCACGTTACTGTACCTCCTATTTTCATTTCCTAGTTATTGGTTTGTTATATTTAGATGTATCTGGAATTAGTTGTTTATATACAATAAGCGTCAAAATATTTCCATTGCAAAGACAGAAAAAGAGTTGCATGTGTAAGAGTATGATTGACACAGAAAAGGATAAATCATGTTTCAAAAGAATCCGTTTGTGGTCAGTAAGCTATGGTCATTTGTAAATGTCTTTTTTTTCTTTTCTGCTACTGAACAAAGCCTGAGTACTTGGTAGCATCAAAATTCTGACACCCCACCTTTTCTTGAGATCTGGCTTTACTACCAAAAAGGTCACCATATGAAGCTCTTGCCAATCTTCCACTGGTTTTCTTTAATTTCCTGTCTCAGAACTGCTTTTGCTTCAGCCTCTCAGAAGATCCCAACTCAGCTTTTTCCTAGAATCCGTAACAGCTGATAACAAAAATGAGTTTTTAGCCAGAAAGCAATAGATAGAAACCACAGCAGGACAGCCTCTATCATCCTAACTTTGAATAAAGGCATGAATAGTGAAAAGGAAAGCAGAGAGACCAGAATTAAGTGCTCCTCAGCACATTAAAATTGACAGATTCCAGTCCATAGATTCAGGTTCACCTAATGTCACATCCTGGGAAAATAATATTTTAAGGAATGAAAATCCTTCTAAGAATATCTCATCAAACAAAAATTCAACCTAAAACATTTTTTCAAATAAATTTAACTAATAGTATTCAAATAGTATTCAGCTGTTTTCCTCCACTTTATGTAAGTAGGGATGACATTTGATGCACAGCAGACTAAGTATTAAGTTAAACATTAAATTTACTGATACATAAATATTTTTGGGAGTCTTACTGAGAAAACGTGAAAGGAATAGAAAGGTGTGAATATTTGCTCTAGACTGGGCTACTTACTGGTAGGAGAAATTAGGTGTTCCAGATGAATAAATAAACTGAGAGACTAAGGACTGGAAACACTGCTCAGCACATGAGTTCTGCTTGCTTTTGTTTACTATTTTGTCTCCTGTTCTCTACTGAGGTTGCCTAGTTTGTCTGTAGAAATATTCCTTGAAAATTCATGAGGGAGAGAAGGTAACATCATCCAGAGAGGACTTCTCTAGTCCTGTAGAGAGCACATTTTGCTCAGTGTGATGTCATGCCTCCTTAGGTGCTTTGTCACTTTTCCAAAACACGTAACATATTATTCCATAAATGCAATGCTTCTTTCTTTATACTAGAGCCTTGCCCTCGTGCTGAGTATGGCTAGTCCACATACTGACTTTCCATGGCCTATCTTTTGATTATAATTGAACTCTTGTGATTTAAATGTGGAACAAGGGTGTTGTTCTGTCAAAATCAAGGTCGTGAAAGTTGAAAGCAATAAGTAGAAATAACTTACATTGTTGTCTGATGCTACTAATCAGCCAAAAGCTTGCAACAGTTTCTTACTGATGGATGCAGTAAATTTAATATGTTTATCATTAACTGGACTCAGTGACATAATGAAAGGTATTTCATTATATGAATGATATATATGAGATATATGAATGATATATATATGATATATATATAAAATACAGGAATGATATATATATATATATGATTTCATTATGTCAGTGACATAATGAAAGGTATTTCAAGGACTTAGGAACCTACAATGCAGAGCCTGAATTTTAGGTTCTCCTTCTTCCCTTCTGCAGAAGTCAATGCTAACTCCTAACCTTCAGCATCGTGTTTCCACCTGTGTCTGTCTTCACTTTCTGGCCCCATCCATCATTCCACTCCTCAACCTGTAGATAGCTTTGATGGCAGGGGCAGGGCTAGGGAAAAGCAGATTTGAGGTTTAACTTTTAGGCTCTAAATTAAACATCAGGATTATCACATCTTGATTAGTACACTAGGCTGTCTGCAGATAATGTGAGGAAGGAGTTGGGGGATGGACAGGTAGAAGCACTGTTTATCCCCTCTGTGACACACCTTAAGACTGACCATCAGATTTTTTCATATTCTCATCAGATTTTTTCATATTCTCTGTTGTGACCAGTCCACTGGTTTCAAATCTTTAGGGAATGAAGTTAGTTGGGATAGGTCACAAATTAAGTGCTGAGGTCTTCATGAGAGGGTCTGTTCTAGGTATGTATAAATAAACGCACACCAGAGATTTGCACAGAACTTGGGCACTTTTCTGTATACACAGCATCTCTGAGGACGTTTTAACTACTCTTGTTTTGTACTAAAATGCACAAATTTCAACCCTCATCCCACTTGAGGTGCCTAAGCTTCTTCACTTTGCCCAAGCTTAGTATATTGTCATTGTAGAGATTCAAAAAATGCTCAAAAGAGTATGTTATATAGTAAAAAGATAGCACCTATACTGTATGTTTTATAAAAATAGACAGTCAGATCTGGTGTAAGTTGATAGAGGGATCCAACCAGCATTTTGACTCAAATTCTTTTGGATATGTGTTAGTGATATAAAATGTACATGTTAAGTGACCCATATATCTGTCAATTATGATTGACAGGAGTATGCTTATTTATAGAAGTTTCTTTGTTTCTTTTCGGCCCTTTCCTCAGCATTGTTCTTTATTTTCTTCTAAGAAGCTGTGATCACTTTCAGCTTGGAATCATACAGGAATTTGGTTAGTTTAGTGTGCATACCTTTTGCTTGGAAAGAACCAAACAGTCTGCTAGCAAAGAGTGATCTCTGTTAGTGGGCACAGAGCTGTGCAACAGGAGCTTCATGAACTTCTGATTTTTAGCTAGAAACCAAACGTTTGCTCACAAATCTGTGTGTATTTTAGCCTACTATGTGTTCAGATCATCCTTTCTTACATGCATATTTCTGTAACAGATCTATGACATGACATCAGTATGCCAGGTGATTCTGATTTTGATCTTAAGCAATTCCATGGGGAAGATTGTCTTATGTGCATCACCAAAGTCGAACTCTAACCTTTTCTAAGTTTATTTTTCTAAAAATTTTCTTGAGAAAGAAGTTGAGTTAGTTTTGCGTAATCTGTATGAGATAAACGAATACCACTTTATATTTTCACTTTTCTCTAGGTTAATTTTAAAAAGGTTTAATTATTCCAGCAGTTTCCAAGACATTGGAAGCAAATCCACTATTCCTAAATTGGTTTTGCTTTTTTCCCAGCAGTACATACCTTCATTTACTGTTTACTCTTCTGATACTTCATGTAACTGCTAAACATTTGGATACTGCTGATGCTGATCCTTTTTAGAACGATAGGCTGAATGTATTTGGTCTGCTATTTTTAAGACATTTAAGTTGTCTAAATAGTCTTTTATGTACTGCCCTTCCCAAGGCTTTCTCATTACTCCTTTCCTCATTTGCTACTATTATTAGAATC
This sequence comes from Fulmarus glacialis, assembly GCF_000690835.1. NCBI lineage: Eukaryota > Metazoa > Chordata > Aves > Procellariiformes > Procellariidae > Fulmarus > Fulmarus glacialis. The sequence continues at coordinate 23,773 of NW_009208371.1, forward strand.
TATTTTCCACTATGATTTTCAGTCCAGACTGAAACAAAGGCTCTCTTTTGCAAATCTTTCTTCTGTTTAGTAAGTTACTTTCCCTATTTTCTCTTAGCTTTCATTGTGCTGCCCTTGCTCTTTGTGTGCCTGAATGCAGCCCAGTCCCCTTTAATTTCTTTTGGAATACAGCCTTTTGTGCCTTATTTGATATAATAGTTGGCTTTTGTTAAAGAATGTGGTCTTATGTAAATATTCTTTGGTTATCTGTGTTTCTTTTCTAACTTTAATTTCTTTGACATTTCAAGTTGGTCTGCCAGCACAGAGTAAGCTACAGAAGTGAGACCACAGAATAAGGTCCTTAAGGCGAGATTTTGCCTGATTTATACTAGGAAGTACATTATCAGTGCTACCACAACTGGTTGCTGTTCTTGTTTCCTTTATGCATATGGAATAAAATACATTTTTCAGCAATGTCCAAGATACCTGACAAAATTACTACCATGAATTTCTGTTCTGTTAATTTTTTCATAAAAAAAAATAAATTTTGCATGAACATATTTAAATGGCAATGAAAGCAGTCATCTTTCTATATTTTTATTTATTAGTAGTACATTTGCATGTAAACAACTGTAATAATTATGGCCAAATATGCAACAAATTCATTTCTGCATAGTAATACCCTGAGCATCCCATTGACTTCAGGGAGTTAAAATTGTATGACAACCCAGAATCTGACCAATTAAAAATGAATTAGATTACTGTTAATATAGTTGAATAATGTTGCATATAAGGAATGCTGAAATAAAAAAAAAAAAAAATTGAATCATTGTATTATGTTTAAAAAAATTAAATTCCTTCCTACTTCGATGGTGCAGTATGTAATGATGTTGCTCTGCAATATTTTAGTTCAGTTAAATGTCTCATTAAGAAAAATCAACTTGCCGATTTATCATTGCTTTGCAGAGTAAATTTTAATGAGTGAAATTTCACTAATGAGTAAAATCCATTTTCCAAAGAATAATTTTTCTTTTATGGAGGCTGAATGCATTTGTAATAGGCATGTTTAAGTTTAAAATTAGTATTGCTCCTACGACGGTTACTATTTAGTGTATATTAAAGAATATTTTCATGAAATTTAGAATAAAGAATTATTCTTTATTTTAAATACCTTAATTACGTTATATATTTAAAGTATTTTTAAAACTGCTGGACTGCTACCATCCAGAAGTAAGTAGCTTTTCCATATTGTATATTTTAGTGAAATAAGCCACATTTATGTATTTATGTCAACTGAAAATTACCAAGTTATTTGGACCTGACACAATACTAAAAAAAAATGTAGACCTCACAGCCTTTTCCATACTGACCCAAGGCATTTGGATATGTAGTCTGAGATTTAGTCTTAACATGTTCTATCACACTTTTTTTTTGCACAAACAGAAATATATAGATCTCTCTAATCTGACAGAACTACACCCCTGTCATTGGAGCAATGCATTCTGCAATAGAGACCAAGGAGGTGAGCAAAGGAAAGTTTTTTTCAACATTTAGAAAAGAAGAATATTCAGTTCTGCAGCCTAAGTCAGTTAATTTCCCACTTTTTTCTGTTTTCATTGTAAGGGGGACTGTTTTTAAAACTCATATGGAAGAGAAACATGGTGAGAATCTGTTGTACAGATTCACATCTGTGTTACTGTTAAGACGAGTTTTTAATTATAGGTAGACCACATAGTATTGCAGTTAATTGCCTCCAATTGGTTTAGTTTCATTTCCTTGTACTTATGACAATTGTAAATTACTCAGGCACAAGTTGTCTATTCCAACCAGTTTGAATCAGGGGACAGATAATAAATGCTTGAGAAAGATAAAATGGTTTATTGGACGGCTGTCTATTCTCTGAGTGAGGTAGATATCCAAATTGCAAATGATCGTACAATTTAAAAGGTATTTCGTTTTATCATTAGTTTAAATGCATGAATAAGTATTTATAGGTTAGTCTTAACTTTTGGCATTTGCAGCTGTGAGTGCTTTGACGTTAATTTGTTAATCCTAGTTAAATCTTGCATTTGGTTGCTATTTTTCTGATGTAACGTTGTGTTATACTGGCATCATAACACCCTAAGGGATTGGACAATACATAGTACATAGAAAGACAAAAAGCAGGGTATTTTTATGAAGAAACACAAAAGCAGATAATAAGAGAACTGAAACATACCTTGCTAATTCTAGTCTATTTTTCACTACTATATTTACTTATGTATCCATCTACTAATATTACTCACACTATGAAGATACAGATGAAATAGATACAAATAGTAGGGTACATTAATAGGAACAAGAGAAAAAAAAAAGAGCAGGGAAACATCAAAGACAGATGCACACCTTATGTTGAGAGCTACAGGGGGAAGAAGAATATGACATGATATGACAAGGCATCACCAAAAAAAGTGGGAGAGCAAGTGGCATAGGAAAGAGGATGAGGGGAAGACTGCTCTGTAACACCTACCTGTCAGCATCTGTTTTCTGAGATTGATGAGTCAGAAGGATCTGCTCTACTATGCTAAAGCACAAGTTCCTCTTACAGCAGCACAATAACAAGATTCAGGAGCTAATGGAAGAAGTGTTCAGGAAAGCAACAGCGTAGTCTTGAAAATGCCCAAAAGAGAGTCTGTAAATTGTACACTTTTAATCAGTAATATTTAGAATTTCTAAAAATAGTTTTGACTAGATGTGATTTCTGCCAGCTGAAAGCTGCTTTTAGTTGTTTAATGATGGTGAAGTCTGTTGCTGTTGAGGGCTCGCAGGTTTTTTTGATCACCTGTTTTAAATCCTGAAGCTCATATGCCTGCAAGAGATATGCTGTAAGGAGTCTCTAGTTTTATTTGGGTGAATCTGCTCAGTTGCCATGGTAGGTGATAGGTCAACTGCCTGTCAATATCAGTGCCAGCATCTTATTGATATGAAATTAATCTTTAAGTATGTGGTCCTTAAAGCACAACATACACATGTAGTTCTTTCTCAGTTTTACAAATTCAATATCAAATTCTCCACAGTGCCATTTTTCATTATTTTCTCAAAAGATGCTATACTTTTTATATTTTCTTCAACATTGTATTGAACACCATTTAAAAGACATTCCCACTCTCAAAGATATCTTTCAATTAAAACTTTGGAAAAACATGAACAAATCTTTAAAATGGATCAATTCCAGGCACTTTGGATGAAAACTAACATTTGCATTTTGTTTTGGTTTTCTTTCTTCAGAAGTAGATTTTCCTGTTTGAACAGACTGAAGCTAGCAGCTTAAGAAGAACACATTTAGACTATCTAGTTTACAAAATCTGGGACAAAACACTAGAATTTTGTAAAAATCATACGATCCTAAAAGTAAGAGTCTCATTTTGAAGGACATATGATAACAATACCTGTATTGAATTTCCTAGTCATTAAGAGAATAATGGCTACTCACATTTCCCAAATGGAGTCCTCCTATGTTTAGAGAAATCTTTATTAAGAAAATGACCAGACATAAAAAGTCCTTCTCTTGTAAGTGTAGGCACTTAATTGACTGCTCTGATCATTAAAATAAATTAGACTACATTCTCCACAACTCCCCATGGAACTTTTATCTCAAGAGAGAATTGTAAAACAATTCACTGTTGCAATGCAAAGCAGAAAACCATGTTTTCTATAGAGTGGCTGTGCCCAAGTATGTGCATTTCTTTTTTCCTTTGTCTTTGGTCTGTCTTCCTTTAAACCAAATTAGTTAAGCTGTGTTCACTTCCTTTCTCTCTCTCTCTCCTTCTCTACAAGACAGAGTTCAAAGTCTGCTTCAATCTTGTAACTTTATTTTTGAAGTTTCAACAAAATATGATTTAAAGATCTAACTTTTTCATATGGTGTAAGAGCTGTAGTTGGGGGTAGCAATTCTAGTAAGCATTGCTTCCAAGGTACCTCACTTTTTGTGGCTGTTTAAACTAATTTTGCATTCCACATGTTAATGTTGTGTTTCTCCTGCTCAAAGTCTGTCATAGTAATACAGTGTCACTCATGTTATCATCACAGAAAGCATGATCAAGTAATTGTTGATGTAACCCGCTTATATTTCTATTGGATTTTCTGCCTTTTTTTTTTACTTATTATCAAAGATTCCATGCCTACAAAGTTTCTTACCAATTATTTTGTCTAATGTGATCTTGAAAGCTTTCTATTCGCTTTCTAGGTGCCATATAAATCTTTGAAGGTATCTCAAGAGGTCGTTTAATCTTCTGCCAAAGGCAGAATCTGCTGTGCTTATGTCATTCCTGTCAAACATTTTTTCTAACCTGCTCTTAAACCTGTTCTTTCTAACCTCTCACCTCTTCAGGCAAATTATTATGCCTTTCTACAATTATAGTTTGAAAGATTTTTCCTAATGCCTAACTTCAGTCTTTCTTGTTACAGTTTACATTCAATAAAGCTTACCCTGTCCAACAGGAACATGAAGAATATTTCTTTTCCCTTTGTTCATGTGTTCCTTCTCAGTTTTTTTGTTTTTCTAAATCCATGCTTTCTATAACTCTCTGAGTTGTATCTTTCCCAAAGTTGGGTTCCTAAAATTGGACCCAGTAAGCACCTGGTGTGTTACCAGTGCCAGACAGAATGGAAGATTGATTTCCTGTGTCTTGCAAGCTACCTTTCTATTGTTGTTCCCAATCTGATTGCCTTTTTCATAGCGGTAAAATATTTGTTGACTCATGTTGAGTGTGCGATCCTGTGTGATCCCAGATTCCCTTCTACAGAATTATCAGCAAAATAATCCCTGTCATGCAGTTGGTCATTCTTACCTAAGTGCCATATCATCAATCAAAGGATTTGATCAACTTCTTGATCTCATCGCCTCTGCTCTAAGACACAGAAATAACTTTAATCATGAAAGGATACATGCTCAGCTTAATCTTTCGTCTTAGGACTTCTGCAAGAGTATAAACGTATCATATTACCAGCCACTGCGATTTTTGTAATTTTACAGTTTGTTTTGGAAACTGTCTTCTGTAACACTTGCAATTAATTTCTATTGGTTTTCAGAGATTCAAGGTTTCAGAGTTGTATATAGGTATGCATATCTTTATATATATACACACTATTGTTGTTTGTAAGATCCTTGTCCTACAGAAGTCATTTTAAAAAGAGACAGAAAAATGATAGTATCGCCATATTGTCAGATTTCTTAAAGGACTCTGAATATCAAGCATCAATTTAATGCTTTTTCTTTTCATTAAAGCTGCACTTGTTGCTTTGAAGGGTTGTTAATTTATTCTTTGAAATGCAGCTAGTAACCTTTGTACATTTCGTAACAAGATAATACTTCATTGTATTGCTACCAATTAATTACAAGAGGAATTAGACCTGTAATATGCAAAGACAAAAAAACCAAGATCTATATGATTATGTAGAAATGGTAATCACAGGAACAGAGAAATGTCCCTTTTCAATGGCACAGTTATATTTTCCTTTGATCAAAGTGTCTTTTAAGAGCTGTCATATTCTGGGGAGGTGAATGAATAGATATAAGGTACTCCTTCACCTTACCTCTCTTCATGAATTTCATCTCCTTACAAAGATCTCGATTAGAGGTTTTTTCATTTTCATCAGGAAGAAGAAAGAATGACACATCTTGGATGCTTTAAGGGTATAACATTGTATTTTAGTATAATTTGACCTTTTAAATAATAGTGTCATATGTTTGCTTTTGAGGACCTAAAGTAAGTTGTAATTCAAGACAAGTTGTTACATTCTTGGCTGTGATTTGTTCTCAATTTAAAATAATTCCTTGCTTTTCCCAAATGCAAGCTCTTCCAGGGTGGCATAAACCAATGAGGCAACAAAAATAAAGTTATTTTTTGAAAACTAAGCTAGGGGGCTTATGTTCGTATGAACAACTGTTAAAGTTCTTCAGGCTGTATTCTCCCATACTAAGGTGTGACTGATTTTGAACCATTTACTTTGGCCCTATCAACATGAGGTTCCAGATGTAGAATATGTCATTTTGGGGATGCATCTTGGATGTATCTCTTCAAATTCAACAGATTTTTCTCTGGAGAGTTGCTTAGTAGCCTGCAACTAGTAAAAATGTGCTTATTTCAATAGCAGATTTGTTTGAAAACCTAATATTGTTTAAATATAATTAAGTCTTCACTACAGAAGTTAAATAAATAGGTGCTTGCCAAAACTTAAGAAGGATGCATGTGATGCAGGTGCCTGTGTTTTTTCCCAGCTACAGGTTCTCTCTCTCATCAAAGAGAGGACGGATCATTCTCCTCACTTTTCTTCCTGCTCTCCCTCACTTATTTTTTTCTTTCCCAGCTTCCAGACTGCAATTCTGTGCCCTTTCATTAGCTGTAGTGTTTCTATAATCCTTCTCTGAGCCATTGAACACTTTAAAAAGGCAGAAAATTATCCAGATTAAGTTTTACTGCTGTTTTAATGAGTTCCATTTGCCTTCAGAGGGGTGCAATGCTAACATGGTAATGTGGAGGGTGGAATAGAGGAACAAGAACTCCCATTTTTAATGACTGTGAGTTGTTCAGTTGGTTCAGTGGCTCTTTTGGAGCCATAGTCTCACTAAGATGAATAAAAATACTGCTTGTCCCTGCAAATCTTGTTTCCTTATCTCCATAGATGATCATGCCTTCAAAATTATGATTGGCAAAAAGGCAACTTTTATCTAAATTGTAAATAATTTATCCCTAATATATACTAATCAAGATGTACTTTGTTGTTGTCACAAACAAGATAATTTAATCAAATAATCAAACAGAAGAAGTCATTGGCTGCAAATAATGACTTAGCAGTAGAAAATGCATGTTATTGCTCTTTGTGCAACACAGTCTCTTTCTGGAAATTAAAGGAGATACAGTCCTTGAATGTATTTGCACAAACATGCAACATGAAATGCCACTGCATGCACAGCTCAAATTTGCACGTAACTCACAAGGTATAACTAAAGTTAATGTAAGAGGGGATTGTCTATTTAGTTGGCAAGCAGGAATACAGTCCGAGAACACAGCAAGGAGACGCGTCAGCAGTTAGAGGGCTGATTGTTTTCACTTTGCATGTTTTGAAAAGATGCAAAATAACATGGTTTTGTGTGCTTTGGCAGAGACGACTTTATTATTTTTATAGGGGAGATAGGCAGTGGTGGAGGGTTTTTTCACATTTTCTGCCTTTTGGTGGAGCTTTTTCCTTTCTGTTTTTAGGTTGTTTAGATGTTTTTTCTTTTCCCTTTATTTCCTCTGTTCTTCAGTCATTCACGATTTTTTGTTTATTTAGGCACTTTTATGTGGGTTTTTTAGTAGTTCTTTGTGGGGTTGTTGTTCTTGCTCCGGTTTTGTATTTGTTCTGATTTTTTTTTTTTTTACATTAATCTAAAATTTCTGCTTTTAGTTGCTTCTGGTGCCTTCTGGGGGCTTCTGGGGCTAGCAGTTTTTCTTATTTTAAAGACCTGATATATGTAAAATTTCGACATCCCTTTTAAAAACTGTTGTGGTTTA
>NW_009208372.1:0-580 GCF_000690835.1 Fulmarus glacialis
ACTGGTTTGCTCCTCTCCGCAATTCCCCCCTTTGTTCAGCTCCGCGCGCAGGAAAAGCCATTGAAGCATCTCGAAATATAATTAGAAATCTAAATATGACATCGCTGTTACACTCCGACACCCGGCACCATAAAACACCCGGGCTGTGATTTGTAAAAGCCGTAGCGAGTCGGCCGGAGCAGTATATACACCCGAGCATCCCGACGGATGAAGTTCATGATCGCTTAAAGATTTCCCATGAGTTTTCAATTACCTCCTATTAATGTATTTACTCTCGGTATCTTTTATCAAGCTAAAAGTTGTTTTATTTTTTGCACGGGGATGGCTTCAGTTTCCTAAATGGCACATATTTCAATATTAAAGCCGCTTACTATCATCGTGGGCATGAGCGATGCCTCCAGGGAAGGGAGCCGGAGCCGGCTGCGTCTCCATCCTCTCCCGGAGTTTAATTAAGTGGGTGTTTGGCTTCGCTCGGAGTCGGACGTTATGGATGGGCAGCGCAGATGCCAGCGAGGGGGGGACTTTCCGAAGCCAGGGGGGGTTTAGATCCAGGCGAGGCCGACCCGTCGGCCCGTTTGTG
>NW_009208372.1:675-3455 GCF_000690835.1 Fulmarus glacialis
TCAGCTCCCTGCCTCAGTTTCCCTCAGGAAACGGAGCTGAGCTGATCCGTCGCCTTTTTCAGGAGCAAGTCCCGCTTGGGTGCAGTCCTCTCTGCTTTGAACTGAATTAAGCTGAATTCTTCCCAAAACGGAGGAGCCCGTGCCCCCACCCTGGTGTCTCTTCAGGGCTCGCCGGGAGGGCGATGGGAGAGGTGGTGGGCGAGGGGAGAAGGTCCTTGGAGGACTCCAGAGATGCTTCCATGGCTCTCGCAGCCCAGGACGCTCCCCTGTGCCATCCTGGGGCCCATTTACATCATCCCGAGGGATGAATCTCGTGATTTCTCCTAAAAACCATGAATTTTCAATTATCTCCTCCTTGTGCATGATGCAACTCCTGCATGAGAGCCTCCCCCCAGCACCCCCTGCATGGGACCCCCCCCCCCCCCCGCTGTTAGAGCCTCCTATTTTTGAGCTGAAACCCAGCGATTTCACTAATATCAGCAGGGGCTGGGGACCAGCCCAGCCCCAAAATCATCTCCCACCCTCTCCCCACTCGGAGGGAAGGTCCCAAGGGGGGATTTTCCCTGCCCCCCCAATCCAAGGCTCGACGCTGAGTCACTGGCGGCCGCACAGACATTTTTGAGACAATTCTCCAAAGAAAGGGACCGAGGACCACATGTGGTTGGCAGCGACACGCGGAGCCGTTGGGAAATGAAGTGTTGAAAACGGTTCTGGTGCAAATTCCTGGAGAAAGAGCGAGTATCTGGGACAGGGCCAGGCGCGGTTTCCATTTCCAACCATGGGAGGTGGTTCTCTCTGTCCCCAGCCCCTTGGGTTTCTTCTTCAGGGTTTTGTTCACAAATCAGTGCCTCATTTTTTTTCTGGGTTTGCTCCACTTCTTTATTTTTTGAAGCCGGCTCAAAATATAGAGGTCAAGAGCTGCTCGGCCACCGCAGGGAATGGTGGCCCTTGCTGGAGCCCAACCATCGTGCCCAAGGTGACCTTCAGGAGAGGCTCATTTTGGGGCTCAGCAGGGTGGTCGGACATTGCCTGGGAGCCGCACGATGCTTTTCTTGAGCCAGCTGGAAAAAACACCCATCTTTCTTCGGGTGCAGCGAGAAACAAAGAGATGTTTCCTCGAGGACATAGCGTGCTGTCCCATCCCTTTCTTGCCCGGCCAAGCAACTGCTGAGTCTTGCCGTGCTTCTGCCGCACTCATCCGTTGGCCAAGTCTTCATGGAGGTCTCTGTGTTGATGCCTCGGTGCAGGTGTATATCTATACGTAGATGCCTACATAGGTGCCAGGCTTCTCGTAGAGCCCATAGGGACTTAGCCAAGCTGTTGACTCCGCTAGTGGCCAGAAGACCCCAAAACCATCGGAGATGCCCTGGGGCTCCAAACATCTGCAGAAGGCTGGCAGATGTGAGCCGCCGACAGGGAGAGCCAGGCGAGCGCCAGCAACATCTCGGATGGCGCTGGGCACCCTGTGTGGCACCGGCACGGACCCCGGCGTCTCTGGGGACATCGCCGTCCAAGGCTTGGAGATGAATTGCTGAATTCCCTCCCTGCGATGTCCCCAGGCTCATCTGGTCCGTGGTATTTAACCGAATGAGCTGTGGGGTTTTTTTCTAGGTGCTGTTTGAAGCCATTGCCAGGCATCACTGGGAAGTGGCGTTTTCTTGGGTTTGCCTAAAATCCGCCTCCCATCGAGGAGGAACCCAGAAACGTCTCCAGCGGTTGGTCCGGCTCAGGCATAACTGTCCCAGGGAAGGTCCACGTGCTGGTGTGTCTGCCTGGGGGTCCTTGGCCATGCAGGGTGGTGGGACCCGTCCTGGCACGAGACCCCCACCCCAGGCCTCTCCTGGGTGCCAGGTGGGTGCCAGCCCCGAAAGCCCTGAGCAGCTTTCAGCACCACCTTTCGTTCTTTATTCCTGGAGGGGGGAAAAACCCTCCCCAAAATGAAGGGAAAAACCCAAAAAGTTGGGTTGATTTTTGGGTTCGGGTTTTTTTTTTTAAATGGCATGAAATCACACCAAAAGGAGATTTTTCTCTTTTATTTCTGTATGTTGAATCAGAGGAGTGACCTCTGAGACTGGGAATTGCAGCGTCGCTTCCAAGCAAAGTCTTTCTTGGAAAATCAAAATTTTCTTTTCTTTTCTTTTCTTTTCTTTTCTTTTCTTTTCTTTTCTTTTCTTTTCTTTTCTTTTCTTTTCTTTTCTTTTCTTTTCTTTTCTTTTCTTTTCTTTTCTTTTCTTTTCTTTTCTTTTCTTTTCTTTTCTTTTCTTTTCTTTTCTTTTCTTTTCTTTTCTTTTCTTTTCTTTTCTTTTCTTTTCTTTTCTTTTCTTTTCTTTTCTTTTCTTTTCTTTTCTTTTCTTTTCTTTTCTTTTCTTTTCTTTTCTTTTCTTTTCTTTTCTTTTCTTTTCTTTTCTTTTCTTTTCTTTTCTTTTCTTTTCTTTTCTTCCTTCCCTTTCTTTTCTTCTTTTCTATTCTTTTTTCTTTTCTTTTTTCTTTTCTCTCTTCTCTTCTCTTCTCTTCTCTTCTCTTCTCTTCTCTTCTCTTCTCTTCTTTGTTCTTTCTTTCCTTTTTCTTTCTCTCCTTTTTCTTTCCTTTTTTCCCTCTCCCCCCCTTTCCCTCTCTTTTCCCTCCCCCTCTTCCTCCCAGGCCCCACGACCCCACCTCCCAGCACCCTTTCCCCCCGTGCCCCCCGCTGTTCCTCCCTCCAGCCCCACAGCTGGGTCCCTGCCCGGGTGCTCCCCTCCCGCGCAGCAGCGGCTCCTGGGACGCAGGGACCCTCCTCCCCC
>NW_009208372.1:3729-3948 GCF_000690835.1 Fulmarus glacialis
GTTCCAGCAGGGTCATCCATGGGGAAGAGCCCCCCTTTCAGTCGGGTGGATCCTTCTATTTTATATCCCAAAATCACCCGGATGGGGATGAATCATCCCGGAGAACCCTGGCCCCTGTCCCAGCTTGAAGACCAGGTCAAGGCGTGGAGCCATGGATGAGTCCTTGGAGCTCCTGGATGAGTTCAGCATCTCCCCAAAAAACCAACGTGGCCACCAAAG
>NW_009208372.1:3993-5338 GCF_000690835.1 Fulmarus glacialis
GGTAGTACCTCTCGTTTAGGGGATGCTTCCCTGCTCCCAACATCTCATGGGGTTTCTTCAAGCTCTCAGCCCAGGAAAGCTCGCTCAGAGCCCTGGGGTCCTGCTGCTGGTCCCACACTTGCTCCAGCCCTGGAGAAAAAACTCACCAGCAGAAATAAGGGATTTCACCCCTATTTGAGGGACTGATTGGGGGCAGCACGAGGGGTACCTCTCGTTTAGGGGATGCTTCCCTGCTCCCAACATCTCATGGGGTTTCTTCAAGCTCTCAGCCCAGGAAAGCTCGCTCAGAGCCCTGGGGTCCTGCTGCTGGTCCCACACTTGCTCCAGCCCTGGAGAAAAAACTCACCAGCAGAAATAAGGGATTTCACCCCTATTTGAGGGACTGATTGGGGGCAGCACGAGGGATCTGGGGAGAGATCGGCAGCTCCAGGGGCTGGGTTGTCCCCCGAGGGAGGCGTACGTGGGGTGTGGATGAACCAGCCCTGGAGCCATCAGCTTTCTTCTCAAGGTGCCCAAATCGACAGGGGACACCCCTCTGTGCCCCCAAAGTGCTTCCGCAGCATCTCCCCTTCAGGCACCCACCTCCTGGACCTGATCCAGCCAACGCTTCACTCTCATGAGGGTAAAAAACCCAATTTTTAGTCTCTGGGGAGACACAATTCCAACCTGCTCCCGAAATAGCGGCTTTAAGGGCTCAGCATCGCCCGAGGGCTGGATTTTAGGTGCTTGAAATGCCTAAAATGGGGGTGGAACTTCTGAGAGACTGGAGGTGGCAATTTGTCCCGGTGTCCCTGCGTACGCGTGTCCCTGTCCCTGGATCCGAGCGATGCCGCGAGGGCTCCTCCATCCGCCTTTACGGGGCTGGAGCTGGGAAGTTATGGGAAGAGCATCTTCCACATCCCTGCTCCCTCCCAAGCTCGCTGCCAAAGCCTTTCCTCCAGCCAAGGAAAATCCACTAATGCCTCCAGGAAAATGACTCTGGGATCCGTGAAGGATCTGTCAGGCTTTCACATTCCTCAGCTTTCAGCCAGGTTTCATATTCATCAAAAAGATGGAGCAAGAGGGGACGGGGAAAGCACATCAGAGGGAGCTGTTTGGAGCCAAATTCAATAAGTGCTGCTCAAACAGCCTTGAAGGATGTAAAACATTGTTCGTTCGGAGAAGTTGGGGAAAAGAGGAGGTGGCGTCTGTCTCCAAGGACAAACAGCCTTCGGCCGCCTCTTGGCCTCAGGCAACGAGTGGCTGGAGGATGCCGGAGCATCCGAGAGGTCTGGGGATGCTGAGGGGTGAAGCCAACCTGGGTTTTGGGACTCAGGGAGGGAGGAGGGAGGGCTGGGGCCGTGGG
>NW_009208373.1:0-10447 GCF_000690835.1 Fulmarus glacialis
CATAATTTTATATATATAGTATATTATATGTTTGTTCTCCAGTAGCTGTTTTCTTTGCATAAATTTCAGACTTTTAGTGGCACCGTTGTGAAGAACAAGTAGGTATTGTGAAATTGTAAATTCTTTGGGCGTAGTGTGTCTTAACATGCTAAATAATTAAATTGCTATGCATGTGGAGGCTTGGATGGCTTGCACCAAAGCCCTGCCTAGAAGGGATACTGCCTGTCAGCTTTGGTCAAAACTTGCTTTTGTTGCTTATCAAAACTAATCTCTTTGTAGTACTGGAGTTAGTGTTTTTCCGTGTTGAACTGCTGTCTAAAGAGAAGTACGGTGACATTATGCTGATAACAGAAATATATGCCTCTTTGTAGGGAGGACATCTTACCCATGCTTGTACATGCAATGTACTTTCATGTATGCAACCTGTGGAGATAATTTTCATCATGACTTATCTATGTTTTATTTTGCTTGCCCTTCTTGCTAGGTTGTTATACTTACCATTGAGAAGCTATCAGCTCTTCAATAGTTAAGTCACATAAGCTAATATTTACCTGTTTAAATTTTATAGAAGGAGATCTGTGCTATTTAGTTTTTAAAAAATTGTTACACCAGAATAGTTCACTGTTTTACATCACTTTAATGGGGGAAAAAAAGAATTCTTTCTAAAGAGAAGTGAAATCTCCAGAATTGAAATATATTATCAGATTAATATTTTAACTGGGGAATACGAATGAGGAGATGAAATGTCTAATCCATTCTTTTTCTTTCAGCATCAGCTTGCCTTGCCTGTCTCTAAAGTTTGAGACACACACTTCTTAGCTACTGGCTGGGCTTGAAGGGTGTAACAAGTCTCTTCAAAAGTTCAAACTTATTCCTTTTATGACTCAGGGTTAGCCAACTAGCGAGGTGAAACTGAGAGGTCTCCATAACTTTACTCAGAATTGAGGGCTGTTTATATGATGTAAGAGAGGACTGCATCAGTTTTCACTATTTTTTTTATTTAAGTGTAGGGCAAGCTCAGCAGGAGGTGGATTTTTGTAACGTTGTCAGACTGTAAATTTTTCAAGGCACTGACTGAAATCAGATGATTAAGCCTTATTTGCAGTAAAAATGGTTTGCAAACAAATGATCTCACTGGTGTTTACATCTCAAGGTACTTTGATCTGTCTGTGGGAGTCTGAGTCCTGAATGAGCTTGGCGTTCTTTTCAATAGCTATAGTGATTCCTGCTTCAGTTAAAGGAGCTTAGTTGCTTATACTGTGACTTCAGTGTGGAGACAGTTTACAGTCTGGCATATGGTGTTAACATAAAATTGGCAATAGTTAACCTTAATATGACAACCTGTAAACTGGTAATTCAAAAGCTGCTGCTACAGCCGCTACTACCTCCTTGCAGCGATAGCAGCACCACTAAAAAAAAAAAGAATATGCCAACAGGTCATGGTGTAAAATACTGCAGTTCTCCTAAACTGTCCCTACCCATGAGTTGGAGTCCTTTGCCTAAAGTGAGGGACCAAAACAATCCATTTTCAGCACCCTAAATACTGGCATTAAACATATGATACAGTGAACTAATATTAGGGCATTATTTGAGGAACAGAATGTAATTTTCAGCAAGTGCAGGTGGTTCTATATAATCAAGAAATTCATACCACATCAGAGGTTAATTATTCAAGCAAGATCTAGACATAGTTATCTTTTCCAACAACACATGAATGTCCTTTCACAGGTATGCTTGTTTCTATTTAGCTATCACAGTTTATAAAGAAAAGAAAGAATACAAAGAAAAGAGTGAAATAACTTATTTCCTGCATAAAGAACTTAAGTTCCTGTTATACTCTTTATGCGTGGAAATTGCATTAACATTAACATTCTTCCTGTTGTCCACAGCTGATCTGAAGAAGGGTCTTCAAAGTCATTTTGCACCATTGGCATTGTTTGTGTTTTCTGTGCGTGTGGTATAAAACTGACTTGACTGAACAGTGTGACGTATCTCTTTCCTAACGTAATACAACCTCTCTTCCAAGTTAGTAATATTTGCATTACAGGGCTCATTGTTCTTAAGTAAGGAATATATTTGCTCTCAAATGATGCCATACAAGTTGAAGCATGAGAGAACATGACTTGCTCTGATCACAAGGGCAAGCATGAGGCACAGCCAGTTTCTTTTGAATAGTTAAATTGTCAGTAATTGGTTATCATTTACCTTTTTTCTCTTGTAGTTAGACCTGCAGGCATTTTGCCTGTGCTCCATACTACTGATGCAGCTGAACAACAGGATATCTGACAATACAGAACCATGTTTTCTTTTACTTTTTTCATTAGTAATGCATAAAGTTAATTTTGTCCATATATGTGGAACACAAGCTGTTATACGTTATGTTTACATGGATAACTGGGCTAATTAACAGAGTTTTTCCTTCAAGGATTTCAAAATTCCTGGCAGAAAACAAAAAAATTGACTAGAAGATTCTTAGGCTAAGGGAAAAAAATGTTTTATCTTAGTTATTGGATGTCATTATTGAATGAGTGAGTTGCAGGTGTTTGAAATGTCTTTTGCATCTTACCTGTTTATCGTAATAGTGATTTTCCTGAACTCTGATCTATTTATTCTAACATAATTATTGTCCAAAATGAAAAATCACTTGATATTGTTTTAGCTGAACAACCTGTAATGGTGTTACAGTGTTAGTCTGTGCCTTCAGATTGTAACTGGATTGGTGTGGCATTTGACTTTTTGAGGAATGGAAATTGTGGCAGTGTGTATGTAGAGTTTTAGTAACCAATTAGTTTCTTGTTCTCTTAAATGTTTAAAAACAAATATTGCCCATTGCAATTTCTCACAAATGCCATGGTCAGTTCTTTGAAGACTTGTTCATAGGATATGAGAATAGTGTTGGTTTTAGAACTTAACCCTACCAACAGTCCTTTAATGGTCTCGCCAGTCTTTCCTGCCAAAGTTGTATTTACAAAATCAGATTTCATCTTGCAAAACACCCAAGCATATGCATTTCCAGCCTAATACTCTGAAAGAAGATGAATCGTAATACTAGTAATTCATTCTTTCTGATATTATATAATATCTTGTTGGTTTCCTTCTGCAGCCTTGCTGAAGTGCTTAAAGCACACTGCCTTTGTTAACAGATGCTGCTGAGGCAGTTATTACTGACTTGACAGCCTGGTGTAGTGTTATCATAAGTATGTCCTTCTCCCAGGCGTGCTATATGAATAGTGTAAGATGAAGGAATGAAAGCAGAGGAAATGTGATGGCATATATATGATTAAGTCTAATATGACAGTGAAGTCTTTAGGTACTAAATAAACAATTTTCACTACAGCTTTAATAATATTTCATTTATTCACTTTACCTTTGATTTGTTCTCTCAAGTCAGGCAAAGGAGGAGATACGATTTTAACCAAATGGATGTCAGGCTGCACTCTTGCTTTCTACCTTAGAGAATATTCTTGCATACCAGCTAATAAATACATTTTCATGTGAAAGCTTTTCATCTGGTTGGATTAAACAGAAATGTTACTCTGGAAGAGGATATCATGATGTCCCTGAAACACAAGAACAGCTGTACTGGGTCAAACCACAAATCCACCTAGCTCAGCATCCTGTCTCTGATAGGGGTCAAAAGTCAGTGCTTAAGGAAGAGTAAGAACAGGGTGAGTAAGTGATAGTTCATCCAAGTACTTGTACAGCAGTTTTGTATGGCTGAGTGGTGGTTTTTAGAGTTTTAGTCCTTATCAGTGGATTTTTTTTTTTCTTCCACTGACTTTTTCTTGAAGCAATTCTTTAGCACCCACACTATCCTTTGGCAAGCTCTAACAGCTTAGCTACATTTTATGTGAAGAAACACCACCTTTTCTTTATTTTGAGCCTTAATCCAGGTATAAATACTGCTGAGAATAGCTGTAACTGCCAGAGTCTTGCCTAGGCTAACACTGGCCTATGTGTTAGCATGGACTGACATATGGACTTCCTTGTCATTCACCCTTGTACAGCATAAATGCTTAAGCTTTTTTTTTTTTTTTTTTTTTTTCAGTTGCAGCTGTGAAAAATCTTTCTGCTAATACATAGGGTTTTTAGGGGGTGGTATTAGCTTATTGAAATGGAACTGCTGTTAATACAAAAAGGTTTGATATGAAACTAGGACAGGGTGACCTGAAACTAGGATAACTTGATTGTCTTGCCAAATACACATACTCTGATAAGGCCTATCATGCACTGGCCATGTGCATGTAGAAGCTAACAAGGATTAACACATGGATAGCATGGTGCTGTCACTGTGAAAGGTGGTGGTCCCTCTCCCACTTCTAAGAGAAGGGAGGAAAGAGTCACGGATTATAATCCCAAGTTCCCCACCAAAAAGAATTGCATCAGAGCAGTGATTTAATTACAGCAAGTCAGTGAGCAGGTATATTTATTAATCACCAGCGTGAGGTATCAAACTGTTCATAGCTTATGGTTTGCTATACCAGTATACAATGTATACTCATCAACAAAAATTTCTTGTTCTCCTTGCCCTTGTCATTTGTAGTGGTCTTGATCCTCTAAAACAATAACTATCTTAAGAGGTTTTTTATTAGAACAGATGGTGAAAATTTGATTTCCATTGCTACTTATTTCTTTCCCTCCTCAGTTACCTTTTTTCCCGGTTAAGGACTTCTGGTTTGCTCAGTTGGATCTTGCAGCTATCCCATGCTTTGGATCCTTTTTAGTACCCCTTTCTGAACCTTTTCTAGTATCTGTAACTTGAGGGGGAGGGATCAGAACTTCACACAGCATTTGGAAGATGAGCGTGTCATGGAAATAGAGTAGCAAGTCTTATTCTGACCACTACTAAGTATTGAGCTCATAGTTTCATGGAATTCAGATATGCCTGGCATAGTACAGTACTATATATTAACAACATACAAAATTGCTGTTGGCACTATGTTCACACAGCTTATGTATGTATGGAGAAGATGTAATATTCTTGAAGATAGAAAGTAAGCTTAATGTATATGGCATATCTAGGGAGGAATATGTGTTGGTGCTGTAATTTTATCCCCTGCATATACTTTGAACTGTAAGTTGGAAATAGTGGCCAAAAATAAACAACCCTAAAACAGAGTAAGGGCAGTCTAGCAGATAAAATCTATTTCCTTATATGCATTTAGGTAAGAGGAAAAAACAGAATGATCTCGGTAGCAGAATTTTGGCTAGTCCTAGAAAAGGGAGCAGTAAACTTTAGGAAAGCTGCTAAGTAAGCTAGGATCGCTTCCTACCAAAGATGCCAAATCCTGTTGATGAGTTATAACTACAGTTTTAGCAGATTGGAGTGTCAGGAAAGGACATATATGCAAAGGTGCAAATGCAGCAGGACTTTTTCTCAGTAAAAGCCTACCCTGTAAAGAAAACAGAAAAAAGATAGAA
Organism: Fulmarus glacialis; assembly: GCF_000690835.1. Taxonomy (NCBI): domain Eukaryota; kingdom Metazoa; phylum Chordata; class Aves; order Procellariiformes; family Procellariidae; genus Fulmarus; species Fulmarus glacialis. Next base: position 5,422 of record NW_009208373.1, read on the forward strand.
GGTAGTTAAGAGGCTCTTAGAGAATCAGAGAAAGCAACGTGTTTGCAGAAAATAGCCTGCTTTTCTTTCCAAGTCCTCCTTGCATGATTAGTACAGTAAAAGCAGATTTTTTTAGTGTCAGTGTAAAGCTGACCAGTTAAAAAAAAAAAAAAAGACAGAAAACAAAGGAAAAAACCCCACCTGTCAGAGCTGATAGCTATATGTAGATTGTTGATGTCAAAGATTTTCTTCCAGCATCATTGGGTTATAGATCAAGAAGAGTGTGATGGATAACCCCAGAAAGAAGTGAAAAGAAAAGTGAAGAGAGTAGTCTTGCCTTTAGTGTTTTGGGTCAAGATGTCAAAGCAGTCTTTAGAGACCAAACACTTGGGGTTTTTTGCAGTTTATTTTTGGTCTTGGGCATTGATGTTGCATCATGATTTCATTATTTCCTCTTTTTTCTATTTCTTTCTTTTCTTGCCCTAAAGTTTTGCATGGCAGTGGGGAGCATTTACTCGTATTTCACTGATTCGCAGTGAGGGTTCAGCTACCTTGGGGGGAAGTCAGTCTCAGAACTGATTACACAACTTGCTTGCAGCTATATGACCTGTTCTGCTGCATTCTGTTTGCTGGTTGGGTTTGACTTCAATTACCATCTTCCGTGTCTGGACACTGAGTAAAAGCACCATTGGAAGTTACACAGTACTGTAGAAGCGTAATTCAAGAACTTGTGGTTGGCCAGTGAAGAAGCAAGTTTATTAAGCTAGATCCTGGAATAAAGTATTCTCTGCTGGGTGAGATGATTGTGAGCAAAATTAAGTAATTTGTGGGAAACAAATGATCATGAAAAAAGAAACTGTGATTAAGAAGCTATTTTTTTTCTGTATAATAAAATGCAAATAGGAAAAAAATCTTACTGTGTATTACTGCTAAGAACATTCCTCTGCGTTTTTTTGACCCGTTTTGTTTAAACTCGTCTGCCTTGAACTACTCAACAGCATATGTTATAAATTTGTTTTCCTCTGCTTTTACATTACATTTGGTCTAAAATTTTTCCTGTCATTGTCTGTCTGCTTCATTGAGGCTTTTGATGAGATGGCAATGGAAACAGCTTAATGGAGTCTTCTGTATATAGCTTGATACAGAGCTTGGAGCCTTTTCCTGTCACCACTGTGATCAAGCACAGTTTTATATAATGCTGATGAATGAATGAAGTTTGGGACTCCATAATTTAAGATTTTAAATTTTTTTTTTTTTTTTTTACTGTGTATTAATTTGAAGCTATGTATAACTGAATTTTTTTTCTCTTTTTCCTCTTTTCTGTGATTGCATCTTTGAGTTATTTCATTCCTGGACCATGTCTGGGTACCGGAACTGGGAGAAGGGTGTTTTTCTTTCTTTTATCGTCTTTAGTGTTCTCACTGCGGGCTGTGTGTGAACCAGATGAGAAAGTTGTATAATTTTATGCAGAATGAACAAAGTCAGACTGAAGGGGCTGCAAGATCAGTAAACTGAGACAAGTTAAGTATGAGGAGAAGTCAAGCTGGTAGAGGGATTAGACCTGGGCTTAATTTGGCCACATGGATTGAGAAAAGGGTAAATGAAAGAAGAAATTGGAAAAAAGGCAGGAGAATGAAGTTGGAAAGAAAAAGAATTGAAGGAAGAGGTTTTGAGACATTTTGTGTATTCTTTGGGCACCATGTTGTAAATGAACGTTTTCATGCCCAACCTTCAACTAAAGGTGCATATGAGTTAAATTCTTTTCAGAATGGTTGGAGATGGTAGCTGTTTTGCAGAGTGCTCTATTATGTAGCATTTTTCAAGAGAACATTATCTTCTAGCTCTGCTGAAGAAGAAGCTTTAGTTTTGAATAATAATAGGAAAGAAATGGCAGTTAAGAGTCACCAAAATCTTTTGCATCAGTCACACTAACATTTGTAATTATCAGACACATTTTTCGCATCTCTTGTTGCTTCACTGAAATCATTCAGCATCCCCAATCTTACATTTGGAATTTCATAAAGGACACGATTTTAATTTTCATTACCTGGTGCAATGAAATTACATATTCTGTCACCAAAATAAACTAAGTAATTGAGGGAATTGAGAGAATATGTTTGGTTTATAGTTAACAAGGTGCTTGGCTGTCTTCCTTAAACCTAGCTTACTTTGTAATATGAAATAGTAGAATAGTGCTTCAGAATTAAGGTCCTCCCTCCAACCTTGGGTAAGCAGACTGTCATACCTCTGTGATACTCCCCTTCTTTTCATTGGCCTTGTTCTGTAACCTCAAAACACCTTTCCCTGGGTGTATCCGATTTGTCTAACCTCTGACTTGTTCTTGTATTTTCAGATATTTTATCTTTAATGTGTTTCTTTCTCTCCCTAAAAGGGAAAAGATAAGGTGTGGAGGGAGGATTAAGGTATCTTTCTTCATTCTCAGTATGCTTTAGAGGTGTGTCAGCCATAGACATTGTGATATTTCTAGAACGATGGACTTAAAGCCCTTTTCTGCAAAGGTAGATGCATCTAAGTGATGGTTAACAACAGTATGTGCCTGTGGAGAACAATGGGAGCACTCAGATGTGTGAAGTTACTTGGGCATGAAGGATTTCTGGGATTGAGGCCTTAGTCTATAATGATGAAATCTCCTTGAAAGCAAGCTGCTGTACAAACCTGCTGTTTACATATGAGCTGTTCTGTCTACTAAATTGGGCATTTTAAGGGGTTCTCAGTCATTGAAAATAAGGCTATTGTAAAACTAAGTTTAGGCCTTACAACATGGGTTCATAATGTTATGTACTCCGTAATACCCAAAATACCTAGTTAACTACAGACGCCATTTCACTAACTACAATTTTGGAATTTGCTGAACTTCACAACAGAAATAACTGTTATACTCTTGAATATAAAATTATCAGACAGTTAAAGTCAGACACTATTTCAAACCAGGTAGGAAAAAAGTAATTTAGAAAGATGAAATTGTATAGACTTTTAGATATTAAAAAAAAGTCTGGCTTAACTAGGTCAGGTTAGCATGCATAGTATCTTTCTGTCTCTCTCTTGCTTAAAAAAAACAACAACAACAACAACAAAACAAACCACTTTTCATTGTATTATAGAAAAGGGAATGCACACAGTGGTAGGGTTATGAACAATGAGAATACAAGCTGCTGGTAATTGAGAAGGGAAAATGACTTCTGCTTTTTAAGACTAGACAAAGAAAGCACTTACTTGGCAGCCAGTCTATAAGCAGTGACCGTGGAAGAGCTGTTACAATTTAATATTAGGTAGACTCTTGAAATTTTATGTTGTAAATATGAAGTTGTATGTGTTTTACGCTGCAGACTTCTTGTCATTGTTTTCCCTCATATCTAGAGTTTATCAGATAAAGTTACACCCTTTATCTTTTCCAACTCGGACTGAATTTGTGTAGAAATTCTGCATGTGCCTTAGTCCAGTAAACAAGTTTAGGCCAACAAGTTAGCCATTTCTTTGCTGTGACAGATTTTTATTATCAGTTCTAAGACATTCCAGGCCTTCAGTAACCACGTGAAACTCTTAAACTAGCGGTGATCTTCCAGACCATGTCAATACAAGTCCTTTATATCCTTTATTTCATATTCTTTCAAATATGGAGTTGAATTTATAGTGTTGTCTTCTATAATCAACATAATAAATGCACTAACAGTTCATTCTGTAATAACTCTTTCTTCAGGTTGCAAAAATTGTTGTCCTATTTCTTCCAGCTGTGAATGACTTTTTATTTAGCACCTTACAATAAGATTACAGACTCTTTCTGGGTGCTGTTGAGATAAGGAGTTGAGAATGCTTGGGGATTTCTGTTGTACTTCTCCTTAGATCAAAGTAATATGGATAATTTAAAGTTCAGAGATGCTTAGCTTTGTTTTTTTTCACAGGCAAAAATATATGGTGAGAATGGCTCTGAAAGTCACACCACTTTTGGGTATTCAAGATCTTAAAAGATTCAGTTGCTCTTGTTGAAAAGGTAATTGTAGGAGGCCACTCATCAGAAAGCATTTCCTTGTATAGATGACAGCAAATGGAGATGTCTATTTAACTCAGTAGAAGACACCAGTATTTTAGAACTGAGTATGTGTGGCTCAAGGGTTCCCTTTGTCTTGGAGATAAGATAGTCTTTAAGGTTTTAAAATATATTTTGCTATATGCTCATACTCTTTTTCCTTCCTTCGTTCTCACTTGTTTTTCCATCTATAGAGATACCAGCATTTTTTCAACGTTTGTATTGGAGCCATATTTTTAAGATTTAATGTATTGACAGGTCTGTGAAGTAAATCCAGTATTCCTTTATGTCCTACTCTGTGCTCAAAAAGATCATTTACAGTACAGCTTGTAACATTGGCATTGGCTTGTAAAAGAAATAACCTCCTTAAGAGCATACTTGGAAAATTATTTAAGAAACTAGTGCATTTGAAAACTAAAATAGTTGTCTTGTCTGTCACACTTACAGAGGTGAAAAGGCATACGTAATAAAATTAATTCCTTTCCTTGTGTCCTGTGTGAATGAGACTCAAGCTGGGCCTTGGAGCTGCAGGCATGCAGTATTCTCAACCTCACTACACGTGCATAGTCTCGGTATTTTTACTGGGACCCCTCGGTTACGTAAATGGTGTGTTTGTGTGTATACACACCCATAGGTACAAGCTATATATTCAAGGGTTATACTGAGGCAGTATGTCTGTGATGGTAAAATGTGATGGTAGCTGTTTAAAAAGTCCCTGCTGGTGTGGCTCCAGGAGGGCAAAGGAAGTAAGTTCGAGTATCTTGTCTTCAATGTCACGCACCGAAATGCAGGTCTGCTCTTTTAACTGAGCCGTAAGCCCACCCTTCGCTTGTTGAAAAGGCTGGCAGTTTTGGCAGCTTCACGCGTGCACGTGAACTTCTTCCGCCGTCCATGTGTCTGTCACCATGACGATTCCCTTTGACACTTGGGCCGTAGGAGGGGGCGGGGGCAGCGCTGGCGGCGAGGGGCTGAAGCCCCGGCCCCCCCCCGGCCGGGTGTGCC
>NW_009208374.1:0-11215 GCF_000690835.1 Fulmarus glacialis
TATATATATGTATATATATATATACGCATATATATATATAAAAACAGAAGTCTAATTACAGCAACATTTGTTACTCTGTGATAAAATCTGCAATTTACAAAAATGAAATGACTGGTTTTTGCCTGCCATTAAGGCATTTCAAATTAACACCATGGAACTGATGTCTGTAATAAAGCGCTTCCTCATGTGATCCAGTCACATGACAATGTACATCTCCAAACTCATCATTCTCTGAAAAGAGAAAGAAGAATGTTTTAGTATGCAGTATCCTTTCCTCCTAGTTTTCTTCTGCACCTCAGATACGCCATGAAATGAAATCTGCACAGTACTCTCAATCCCAAGAAGGAAAGACAGCAAACCATGTCCTCGTCCCTCCCCTGCCAGGAACAACATACTAACAAGTAACCTGTGCCGGGATTTATCTTCCATATTCTGACACCCTAACATCCATCAGCTCTTTCAGGGCTACAAACCTTTCCCACTCAAATAATTCCAGCTAAGAGCCTTACATGGTTCTTCGTCTTCAGAGTCAGCTTTCAGAAAGACACCCATAGCCATGGAACATTACAGAACTATTTAATACATTAAACTCTGAGGCTTAACATGGCAGTGATGAAAGAAACCCTAATGTTAAGGACGCTTTGGGTTTTTCACTTGAGATGGGATCATTATAATACAGAAGAGTCTCTTTCCTCTTGAAGAGTAAGGATGATGGTTGAAGAGTAAATTCTACTGAAAATCTAGTATATAACCGAGAGGCAAATGTGTGCCATGGGTATGCAACTTAAATACGATGTCACCTCTAATGGACTCCCAAGCAAACCTCTCTGAAAGCAAAATCAGCAAACCAGGCAGACTTGCAAATAGATAAAAACTTAAGTTTTCCTGGTAGTACATGGATCTAACTGAAGATGAACTTTAAACCCCTGTTATAAAAAATCTGGATCTTAAATTATATTTCACAATAACTTGTTTTATCTTTATACCAATCCTTAAAACATAGTCTATGGAAAATCTCAGAAGACTACTTGTTCCTTTTTAATGATCTATGTTACAGTTAAAGGACAGAACTAAGGACAAAATGTCACCTTAAAGAGAATAAAACTACAATTAACCCAAAGTCCCAAGTTTTTCTTCATCCTTAAAAACTGTGTCATACAAGGAACTGCAGACCATCAGGCTATAAAATCTATGGTTTGCTTTCTTCCCTCTATGTTAAGATAAATAATTTAAGATTTACTGGTTATTTACCTTCTTTGTGCAGGAAACATACCAGAAGCAGATGCCTGTGCAGCCACCTGCTGAGTGGCAACAAGGGCAGCAGAGGTCAATCCTGAGGGAAAGAAGAAACAAAGGAATGTTGATGTACTTCTGGTTTTAATGGATTTTTGTGCTCAGAGAAATGTTAGGAAGCACCTCTTAAGGCAAACAGACAAAAAACCCACCATCAGAAAATAGTGGGGGTTTAACACTGCATAAATGGCAAATATTTCAGGCAACAGTGTTAAGACAGTCTGCCCAGTATGATCAATATGCCTTCATATAATAAACCGAATTGTCCTTGACAGATATTTTACAAGAAAATACAGCATTCCTACTTATTGTATTCCTTTCCAAGTACTGCACTGCATGATGCTAAGTGGTTTGTATGAGTTCCTGAATAGAAAGCCTAGTAGAAATAATAGGTACCAGGAAACAACAAGAATCAAAAGTCACAGTGAATTACAGAAACGACATGCCAGCTGCTCAGAATACAATACTGTCACAATAACTTATCATTTTTACAGTTTTCCTACTGAACAAGCATAATGCATCCCAAAAGGCATATGGAATCACTGAATCAAACTGAGAAATGTCAAGACTTTTACACAGGAAAAATAACTGCTGAGGCACCAAGTGAATGTAATGAATTAATGTCATTTAGCCACCAATAGTGATAGCATGTACTTTTTTGCATGGGAGGAAATCTTTTAATTCAGCTAGAGCCTAGGGTTAGAGAAAAACAAAGACTGGTATAAAACCTAGGGAGAATGAATCGTATCTTACTGTGCTGCTTTTTCACTGACTGCAACTTTGTGCACTGCATTTGCCAAAATACAGAGAGTCCTCTTTCAGACGGTCAAATTATAACAAGCTCAAACCCTTGTGACTGCAACGCCTTGTACATAAAATATGTTCAGTATAAAAAGCTTTTGTCTTTGCTACACTTCTTCCATTGCTTACACAACCCTAATTATACAAAAAGGAGGTTGTTTGGTTTGATTTTTTTACTGCCTTTCAGCCAGTTAACGTCAGTTTGTAGAAGGAATCAAAACATTAATGTGAATAACAGCCTAACTGGTACACCTTTAATAATGCTCTAACACCCAGTTTTGGAAACAAAACTTGGTGTTTCTCAGACATGAAGCTATTCATTTGCTGTTAGTCCACGCGGTGAATTTTCAAGCCTTCTTCCTAAATGTAAAGCACTTCTGATTTAACATGGGGATCTATTCAAATAGGCATGATTTCTAATGTCAAAGTAACAACTCCAGGAGGCAAGCTAATCCCACCACTGGAAATCTTCTGCTCACCTTGAAATGGGTCATATTGTCCAGGTATAAGGGGGTAACCCATTCCAACATGTGTGTGATGGTGTGTATGGAGATGCCGCTGACTAAAAGGAGAATGACGGTCTCGTTCCCTTTCTGCTTCCCGTTCACGCTCAGCTGCTGATTTTTCCACAGGCTAGTAATAGAACGTGAAAGAAAACTGATGTGAGAATTTTAAAAGGGATGAAATCACAACACAACCACACTTGCCATCACCTGGCAACAACCTTTTGAATTCAAATGATGAAGCCGATTTTTTCTGAAGAACAAATATCTCTACTGGATTATTTGCACTTGATTCTAATCCAAAACTGGTGTATCTGACTAATGGAAGATTTTCCAAGGCACAGAGATTTTGAGGCAACACACTGCAGCTTGAAGCCACCACGATGACTTCTAGTTTTGGGCTCCCTTAAGCTTGGCTGACTTGCCAATGCCTGAACAACCTACCTGACCTGCTGAAAGCTGATATAAAAGAATCCTAAGCCCTCTTTAATGCACTCTGGGGATAAAGCCTGCCTGAATAGCAAGAAAGCCCTTTTAAAAATAGAATCAGAGTCAGTGACTTGCTCACAATTAAAAGTAGCACCAACTTATCTGAAAGTAAAATAACAGTATTTGCTCCAATGTGGAAATCTTCAGAAATGGGGGCTGGTAATCTTGCTATTTGGAAGATGTGGTTTCTTGGCAAATACAGGGAGGGGATATTACCAAATCCCACAGCCCAACTTCTCATTTCATTATCTGCTTCCAAACAGAAGCTTCTTGTTTAACTGCAATAAACTGTGCACCAGGAGGTATCTCTGAATCTATGTTTCCATATGAGTCCATTCATTTAAGATAGGAAAACTCTGAGCACAGAACTGTGTTATATGTGTCACTTGAAGTTCATGCCACGGAAGCATCCTGACTATAAATTGCTTTTATTTTAAGCATTACTATAAAGAAGAATCACGCATTCAGATCTTGATGCCAGATTGTGTGCTTTTTAAAAGGATGTTCTCTACCCCTCCCCATATGTACCACTTTTCAGTAACAACAGATGAAGTCTTACAACAGGGGACTTGCTGCGATACTGGTTGGCATGCTGCTGGAGCAAATCCAGTGCTTTGGACTCAGTGGTTGATTTTGCATTGATGCTCGGGCTGGTACTGACTTTCTCTGCCTCTTCTCTCCCTGACATCTTCCCATAAACTGGATAATGAAATCCTGGAGAGAGATAGGCCCCTGCAGGTAAACAATAAATACCACATCAAGTTACTGTTTTTACATTTTGCTTATATCAAGGTGGGAGGAGGGGATGCCAGGACAGAGGATAACATCAAAAATGGATCAAAATGGCATCTTTGCTCTTCAATTTCTTCACCTAATTTACCCTGATGAATGGAGGTTATAAAGAGGGTTGAGCTGATAGCCATTTCAGACATTTATGGGTCCTCTTTAAGTGAAAGGAATAGTAACCATAATGGTTCTGACAGTAAGTGCTTAGAATATTTTTATAGGCAATAAACTATCTGTCAGTCTAACAGCAATAGCAGACTGTCAAGGGTGGAGAAAACTATAGCTGTGAACTGTGACAGTTCATAAAAGGAACATCTTGTATTAAATCAGTTTCATCTACAGAACTTTGCCAATTGGAAGCACAAGCAAAACAAATGTCACCCAAGAAGCTTCTAATTTACCCTAGCTATTAACAGAAATATTAAAATGCAGGCTTTACTGCACTTTGAGGGTGTAAATCTTAACTAGTGTGCAAGGCAAATTTCAGCATACATACCAGGATAGCTGTGCATTAGGACAGGAGAGACTGCGCGATAGGCTGGATGGTTGGGATCGTACATCTGTGGATAAGGATACGCATGCAAGTACTGGATGTATGACTGATGCTGACTCATTGGTGAGGAAACTGCTACTCTAGCACCCCGAGAGTCCTTCCAATTTACAGGAGTCTTTCGATCATCGTTTTTTATCTTGCTTTCATCCACTGATTGAGAATCAGAACGCTTGACCTCTTTAGGCTCCTCTTTAATGCTTGCTAATGAGACAGGAAGGTTAGGCAGGGAACTTTCCTTGTTAGGTGTTTTTCTAGGGCTGTCTTCTTTTAACTTTTTCTCACGATCAAGTTCTTCTGATTTTTGCTGGTCAAGGTATTTGGGCTGATAGACATAATGATGCCATGTTCGTGAATCTGGATCCTAATATGGAGGAGAAAAAAAAAATTGTTCTGAATTTAGATGTTGAAATAAGATTGTTATTGATATTTCCCATACTTCAGTTAATGTATTTTTAATAGCTGTTTTAACAACATATCCCTATTATATAAAGGAGAGGTTTGCTTGCTATAGAGTGCCTTGAGCTCAAAGTCAAACCAATATTCCCATGAAGGAGCAAGAGACTATTATCAAAATCTAATTCAATTGCTTCCTCTTATATCCTTCTTCATGCCTTGAACTAGTTTAATCATGAAATACATATGCATTGTATCAAAGTTCTGAGACCACGCTATTCATAAAACGTTTTAATTAAAGCCCACAGAGAGATTTTCCCACTAGAGAGCAAAAAATATCTGTGAACCACAAAATTAAAGCTGGCCAATGATATGCCAGAGCATTTAGATTACCTGGAACAATGAACCTGAAAAACTGATCTAGCTGGAAAGATGCTGATGCTGCCTCTGATATTACAAACATTCAGGAATCAGTGGAAGTCAGACATTAAGGCAGACTTCTTCAGCTGGCAGTCTTATTTCAAGTTTGTAAAATTACACATGGATAAGTATTTACAGGATCAGGACCACATGGTTTAAAGAACATGTACAGGATATCATAAATACATTTTTTCATAATATATTATATAGACCAATTTATAAACACATTATAGAATTAGGTAGGAGAGTTCTTTACAAAACTACACCAAATCAGTACTTAGCAGTAACAGGAAGACTTTTTTTTCTAATACAGGACACACAAGACCTAATTGTAAACATTGTCTCCAACTGAAACACATTTGTGGCACATGCAACAGAAACATAAGCATATGACTAGAATCTTGGACAGTCTGGCTCAAATACTCATTTGAATCAGCAGAAATCTTCTCCTAGTCGGGGCTGTACCATCCCACTTCCTTTAGAGCTCCCTAACTCCCACTCACCTGACCCCACTGTTCCTTGAAAGACAGCCTGTAAGGGTGAAGTCTGGGATGTACCATACACCAGAACATGAAAGCATCAAGCATTGAGGCTCCGGTTCAGAGCACAGAGACAGTCGCGTTGCCTCGAATGAAGGCAGTGTGACATCTAGGAAGGTCAGCATGAAGCCACTGGAAGAAATTCTGGTTCCACTGAAGTCAATGGCAAAACTATCACTGACTTCAGTGGAGAGAGGATTTCATCCATTGTGTAGGTCTGTAGGGGCTTGAGGTTGGTTGAGGAGAGAAGGGGAACTTAACTGCTTCAAAAAGGTCACCCTGGGTTAAGATAAAGAGCTGAGCTTCAAGCCAACTCTTCAAAGAACCAGCTCACCCATCTTTAGTAAACGCCAACTGTCATTTAACAAAAAAAAGAAACACTTCAAACCATGTTTCAAATCTACTTTAAGTCCTCTCACAATGAAAGCTGATTATTTTGCTTGAAATCTCTCACTTCTGAACTAAGCAAATTGCTTAGAATTTATATCTAAAAAAGAAATCCAATTCTATTTGATTCATGCATGTAACTTAAAATAGTCTATTCAGGTCTTAAGCCTGGGTTCTGTCACCACATTGCTAGATCTTTTTTTTTTTTTCCTTTTCAAACAGCTCAACTGGGAGTTCTGTTGGTCTATTCACAGACTACAGCACTATACGGCATGAAAAAAGGATGGTGGAGCTTGTTTGGCTGCAAAGATAGAAGAACATAGCAGAATCAGGGTCAAAATCGCACATGACTTAAGGATAAATCAAGACATTCTTGTTCCATTTCCTATGATCTCACCTGTTTAAATCTTGTGGTTGGATCTACTCCCGTTTGCTTCATGGAGTCCATCACAGATTTCATCTCCACAGCCTCCTTTATGAGCTGATGGTTTTCCATTTGTTTGGCTTTGAAACTGTCAGACTGAAGCTGCTGCTGGTGATTGGAAAGGATCTGTGATTTGCTTGACTCCTCACCTTTGTTAGGGACTGCTGACCCTATTTTAGTGTTATTTTTGCTGGACTCTGGAGTTGAAGGGGCCTTTGAAATAGTGGCAGACGGAATATTCTTCTGCTTGTTGTCATCCTTCCCAATCTCCTTCAAGGGAGGGTCATTCTTCCTTTCACAGTCCCTCCCAGTTTGTGCCATTTTCTGTTCTGCTAGTCTCTGGTCCTCATAGTACTTTTCATACTGCTGCCTGTAAGCAGGGTTAGATGCCATTAAGGACTTTTGGTCCATATAGAGCCCATAGGCATACTGTCCATAATAAAGTGACTGAGCAAGTGCAGGGTGTCTTTGCGTTATTACTGACTGGTGTTGTGGCTGCAAATTAGAGGAAGTGCTTTCGCTTTTCTTGGCATCTGACGATTCTGCCTTCTCTTTCTTTTCAGCCTCTTCCTCAGCCTCTTTTTTGATCTTCAGTCCTTGTGGAGTACTGCTGTTCCCAGCTGCTGGGCCACTGACCTGTCCAGAGTGCATGTAACTTGGGGAATAATAAGGATCATAGCCATGGTAATAAGGAGAATGGGACTCTTTTGCTTGAGCCGATTGTGCCGTGGTTGAAGAATGTCCTTTTACAACGCTGTCCTTATTAGAAATAATATCTGACGGAGAGCTGGCCTTTGACCTCATGCCCTCTGACCTGCTGTCAGAGCCACCATCATCAGCCGCATCAGAAATATCTGAGTAAGCAGGGCTGTTGGTTTTAGCAGCCGCGCTATCTGCACCATTTTGTGTCAACACGTGCAGTGGCGCCATGGCAGATTGTCCATTCACCAAAGTGCTGCATTCCATCCTGGAGGCACTCCCTATGGAAGGGCTGGGCGCATTGTCTGTGAACGTGTAAACCTTATCAGCTTCAGCCTTAATACTTGCCATTCTGCTCTCTTGAGACTCTGACAGTCCATTAGCTAGCACTTCATTCTTGCTGAGATGGTCCTTTAAAAAATGTCCAGATAAGTCCTTCCCAGACCCTTTTGAATCCTCCAGCTTTCCCAGCTTAGAATCCATCTTGGGGCTTCCCGTCTCTTTGCTTTCTTTGTCCTTCAGCTTTCGCTTCTCCTTTTTCTTTTTGTCTTTGAGTGATGCGAGAGCTGGGTTTACAGTGCTTGGCTCTCCCATAATTGTGGGCTTTGGTTGAATAGGTTTTAGCGGAGGGCTCTTTGGTGTAGCCTGAACAATAGTAGTTGTTAGAGAGGGCAGTCCCGGTATTGTCCCTGTAGTGGTGGTTGTAAAGGCTGTAGTAGGTATAGCTATTAATTGGGGAGGAGTCGGTGCTGGCGCTGGGGCAATGGGCCTGGCTGTTTTCAGTTTGGAAAGGTTTTTATCCACTTTGCAATTGTTCGCCTTCTTGCCTTTATCACCCAAGCTCTTCTTGTCGATTAACCCTTCAGCCTCCAATTTCGGCATTTCAGTTTGCAAATTGCCATCTGCTGCCGAGCAATTATCCAGTGTGGCTGCCATATTAGAAATCACTGGAAGGCTGTTCAATTCACTGTTCAGACCCTTCTTTTTGCCAGAATTTTTGCCAGTTTTGGAACTGATAACTGAACCATTGCTGGTCAGTTCCCTTTTTCCCTTGGGGGTCCCTGGGGTAGTGATGGAGGAAGGAGACGTCGGTGCTTTTAGTGGATCAAAGCCTGGCAAATTTGTGCTTGGCTCATTGCATTCAAGTGCCACATTACTCAATGCTTCCTCACAGTCTGAAATTTTGTCTTCACTGTCAGGCTCAAACTCCAGTTTGTTTTCTGGGTCTAAATGTGCATGAGCTTGATGGTATCGTAGTCCATTAATGTGCTTGTACTTTTTGTTGCAGTTGGGGTGAGGACAGTCAATCAGCACTGGAGAAGAGCAGCCTTGGTCCAAAAAAGTAGTCTCAGGTTTCCCCTGTGGGGTGGTGGGAGTGCTTCTAGAGTTAGTACGAACACGTTTTCCAGATTTATTGTCCTCCGAACTGGAGTTCAAATCTAGCTCCATTGGAGGCTTAGTCTTCCTCTTGTTTGTGGATGAGGGGCTGGCTTTGACTTCATCCATGGAGCAGTTTGGGGGTGTCCTGCGCCCACTTGAGTTAAGGCTGCCCCTCCTCCCCTTCCCATTGGCACCACCTCGATTCTTATTCTGAAGTCCTCTGGACTCTGCAAAACTCGCATCGTTCCCAGGCACAGCTGCAGCTGCAGCAGACCTTGCCCGCTTTCCCCTGCCCCGTCCTCCACGCATTTCCAGGTCACTTGTTGGCGATTCACAAAACCTATATAAACAAGAGCAGATTCCATCAGCAGGAGCTGTGAACTGAATAAATACCAAAACAACACCACTTCCCATAACCGAACCTTCATACATGTTAAAGGAAAGATGTCCTTCTTCCAGATGAGAATGTTACCGTCTGAAAGGGAAAGTCATTAAAAAAGGACAAAAATGGTAAGAACAAGGCCACCTAATTAGAACAACGGAGAGACAAATATTCCAAACTTACAGAAATGCATTTTTAAATTAATTGCCCTCTGATTGAATCCCAGGTATTTCCCCTTCCCTCTCAAAAACACAAAACAAAAAGAAATAAGAAGTCCCACCCCACATTTCTGTGTGGAACAGAGAATTACTCATTTCACTGGTGTATGTTTTCAATTATGACCAGTTGTTTTTTATTAATCTCTGTATAGTCTCTTGACAGAGATCGGGGGTGAATATACAGCAGAGAAAAACCAGACTCAGAATCACTGCCTACCTAGGAGGGGCCCAGTCATGCTTTGTGCAGTCCAGCAGTGTTCCCACATAAGTCTTGTTCCTCCATGTAACATTTACCACTAGGACACCTGCCAGTGGGAGAAAAACAAAGTAGTATCACAGTCAGAACAATAATCGGGTTAGGCTTTTTGTTTTGCTCTTTTTTCAGTTTTTCTCTCCTTCCTCACAAAATGAGAGCTTTTTTCTCATTTGCTTTTAAACGCTGTGGTCAACACTCTTCCTCTTCTCTGGTTTCAGTGACCTCAAGTTAAAACCCACAGGAAAGACAGCAAACAACAAAGAACAAGAGTGTGTGTGCGCATGTGTATGCGTGTAAAACAGAGTGTGTGCCTGTGTGACTGTGTGTGTAATCAAGTTACAGCTGACAGAAGGAAATGGGTTTTGCCATGTCCTGCTGTAAAACAGCAACACTCACCTCTTAATTTTGCTATTATTGCACATAATTGCTTTCTCTTGGCAGCCAGCCAGCATAAACTAAGCACCAGTTACAGTGTTTAAATCAGTAGGTGAGGGAGAAGAATCTGCTTTGCTTTGAACAATATGATAATGCTGCTTCTATTTATTTGAAATTGCATATATCCAAACACACACACAGACAAACACGTATGCATTGCAAGTTTTGTTCAGCAGATATAGATGGAAATGTGTATTATTTGCCTTCCTTTTTCTTCTGTGGAAAGCAGGGGACTAGACATGAAATTGAAACCATACAGTACAGCTAAGAGGAATGGCAATACAGATACATAGAAAGAGGGATCCTGTACTGTAATTTAATTGCTTTTCCACTGATGACTTTTATTAAATGTAAATTCGTCTGCCCACCTAAAGCAGACTTCTAATTTTGGTTTACTCAAATTATCCCTGTAAAATGTGTGCACAGTAAGGATATCCTAAGTAACAATAAAAGAAATGTCGGGGATGTCATTCAAATGTTTTCAGGTTGCCCTCAAACACTTGTTCACATAATTTATCATCATGTTTATGGACTAGCCAGCATAATGACCGCTTTAATTCATTAACTCCCACAGATCAAGACAAGGTAGTATCATTGAACCAGCCATCTCTTCTCATTAGAACGTACACTGAAATAAAAAACGTATTTCACCTAGCAAAGAAAGGTATGGCGCAGAACGTTTCCAATTTACAGGAGGCGTGAAGACACTAACCCGCAGCTGCCAGCCGTGTGACTTTTTTTTCCTCCACACTTGCCTTGTTCTAGCTGCAGCGTTTCTGTAACGGATATAATAATGGCATTGTGCCAGAATGTTTCCAGCCGGTCTTTCTGCTTTGTCTTACCAGTGCGAGTTCTAATTTTGCACTAAAACGATCCCTCTCTGCTGCACCAAGGTAAAGTAAACATGCAACCAGCCGCTTATTTCCTCAGGGGCCTTTAACAGCGGGGAAGTGTTTGAAGTGGTGTTAGTGGCGGCACCAGGGAAGAAGGATTTCCTTGAAAATTCTAACAGATTTGAAAATTATTCCCCATATGGTTTTAAGTTGCCATTGTGATAAGGCGACTGGAATTTCGTACGCTAGGGCGAACCGGTCTGAAGGATGAAAGGTAAGGGCTCTTCCGGGCAGGGTCAGACCCGGGCTTCGAACACCCGGCAGGATTAGGGTTAAACCGCTACGCCGTATTTTTATGACCTACGCAAAGCCGGCAGCCTGGGAAAAAGCCCTCGCCGCCTTCGAACGAGAACCACCGCCGGGG